>NC_056744.1:1036590942-1036683442 GCF_019279795.1 Protopterus annectens
TTTTGTCTTATTCAATAAGCCCTAAATACTTACATAGACTTAAAAATAAAAAAAAGGTTGAATAAACAAAACCATATCAAAGAAATCTTTTCTCTAAGGAAAAGAAGAATGTTTCTAGTATACCAGAAATACTAGATGAATTTAGAAATCACTTTCACAAAATTAACCATAATAACATTAACATGGAACCTAAAGATAAAATAAAGGAGTTTATAACCACAAACATGAATAAAAAGCTTAATAAACAACAGATTAAACTATTGGACAAAAGTATTTCATATACAGAGGTTATTACACAAATAAATAAGCTTAAATCAAACAAAGCACCGGGTAATGATGGTATTATACCAGAGATATATAAAATCCTTTCTAAAAGTACATATTCATTAATACATAAGGTTTTTATTTTGGCCCAAACTGAGTTAATAACCCCCCATCTTGGCAATATACATTTATTTCGCCAATTTTAAAACCTAATAAAGATCCAACTAGATGTACTTCATATCAGCCCATCTCATTACTTAATGTTGATTATAAAATGTTTATGAGTATTTTTGCTGATAGATTGAAGACAATCATCCCCGGCATTATAGATATAGATCAGACAGGCTTCATTGTAAATAGAAATACTTTTGATAATATAAGAAGAACTTTAAAATTAATTGATTTTGCAAATAGGAAATAGAAAGATTTAACACTTATTAGTCTTGATATAAGTTCAGCATTTGATTCAGTAAGTTGGGACTGTTTACCTTACTGAAGTGCACAAACTTCTCAGATGCATTTGTAAATCTAATTGAGCATTTATACAAAGGAACATTGGCTTATATTAAGGTAGGAACATATGTTTCACAAAAATACCCATTTTAAAGGTACAAAACAAGGATGTCCACTTTCTCCACTATTATTCACTTTAGTAATGGAGCCTTGGGCTAATTTGATCAGAAACAGTACTGACATAGAGGGTTTTGAAATAGATGAAAGTACAACATCCAAAATTCAACTTTTTGCAGATGATGTTCTAATTACATCAGCAGGATCTAATTCTTCTATGCAGCCTCTATTTGATAAAATGATGAATTTTAAAAGTATTTCTGGTTTAATATTCAATGAAGAAAAAACTAAAATACTACCTATATATAAACGAAAAAATATTCTCATTAGTGATTTTACTAAATATGTACCCAATTCAGGTCAGATAACTTATTTAGGTATAATACTATCTAAAGATATTAAATCTATTATATATAATAATTATAATACCTGTTTTCTTAATATACAAAATCATTTTAATACCTGGAATAATATGTTTTTTACTATGGAGGAGAGACTTACAATTATTAAAATGATAATATTCCCCAAGATTTTATACTTAATACAATCAATAATACTTCCACCTACAAAAATAATTATCAAGAAACTGAATACACTAATGTTAAATTTCCTATGGGCACCTAATAGACCTAGGATTGCATTAAAGAAACATACTAATAGCTGGTCTCAAGCGGGTATTTCTTTTCCAGACTTTAATTTATATACTATCTCTTCTATTGTAAAAGTTATTACTTTATTAATAGATCAGTCATATGTCGCAAAATGGAAAGATTATTGGGAGCTAATTAGTATGCACTTCATGAAAATCTCCTTAACACATAAAAATATGATTGTAAATAACTCCATGTTATGGTTACTAAAGGAATTTTGTACTTCACCTATTACACCTAAACATATGGTTTGTTGCCCATTAAATATTATTATTAGCTATCGTAACTTTATATTCATGCACCCTAAGTATAGGGAATGGAATTTTATTATATTCCCTATAATGTATACTCAGGGTATGCTTTTGTCATCTACTTCTGAAGGAACTCATTTAGCTATAGATAATGATCTAAAATACTGGTATCAGTTGATATCTGATAATAAAGTTAAAAATCTAGATTTCTTAAAACAAGAATTTGATCTAAGAGAAACTTGCTGGTTAGAGGTTCAGACCTTTAGACAACATCTCATTGATAGAATAGATCTAATGTCTATAACAGTTAATGAATCTATTCCAACACTGATTGATTATTTGATATTAAATTTACAACATAAAGTTTCTGATAAAGGTAAACTTTCATACATACATAAAATTATCAGACAAGAAACTTTTTACAGTGTAGATACATACTGGAATTATTTCACTTCTATTAATGGGGACCCACCAAATCAACAAGATAAACAATATATATTGGAATCTGCCTATAGAACTACGTCTTCCATTGTCTGGAGACTTTATACATGGAAATTTTTACATAGATCTTTTTATACACCTTTGATGATGAATAAAATAAATAATAAAGATAATCTATGTAAGAGATGTAATGTAGAAATTAATGCTGACTGGGCTCATATGTTTTATGACTGTATAAAATTGAAAGAATACTGGAAGTCAATTAATGAATTTTTGCAGGCTCTTTTTACAGATAATTTCATTATTTCTAAATCTCTTATATTATTCAACACACCTGTACCCCAAAGTGTTAAAAAGGTTAAGCTTCCCTTGTTATGGTCTATTCTAGCAGTGGCTAGGAAAATAATAACCAGAAATTGGATTTCAGATACACCTCCTTCGTTCAATGAATTTAAAAATGTTATGAATATAGTGTGCCATATGGAAATAAACACAATTAGGTCAAGAACAACTAGAAAAACATCTTATTATATTGTATGGGATAATTTACAAAATTTGTTAAAAAAATTCTAATTTCAATAGCATGGTATTTTAGTTTAATTAATTGATCTGATTGTAGTGGATGTCTTTGTAAATACTTTAGTTGTTTTGTTGAATATTATAATAATATCTATTTTTAATTACTTGTATAAAATTGTTATGATATTTTTCTTATATGTTAAAACAATAAACCTGTTTTGAAAAAAAAAAGAAATGAGGGTGGTGAAGCAGTCAGAAATGAACATATGGAGTAACTTTCAGATGAATGAGTTCCAGATATCTTGGACAAGTGCATTCCTTAATGCTAGGCACAGAGTTAATTAAACACATAGTGCTTTGTGTTCTAAGGCATTACTTTGCAAATTATGAAGCCAGTATCCTTGAGGACGTCTAATTCTATTTTAGGAGAGACATACCTAAATAGTTTAGCATATATATCTGTCTATCTATCTATCTATCTATCTATCTATCTATCTATCTATCTATCTATCTATCTAATCTCTGCAAACAAAAATGTGTATTTTCCAGTGCATTTTTTTCAACTCATTTTACTAGAAATCAAAAGAAGAAAACACAAAATGTGTGTTTCACTACACAGTACATTGACAACAAAATTAATTGCAGCAGTTAGTAACATCTCATTTCCAGTAATGTTATTTTCAAAAATGAGTATTCATAACTGAGAACATATAAAACCTTAGTCATTAATATATTTCCAGGCTAGGATTATTTTATAAGTGTATAGTCAGAAACTAGTCATGAAGAGAAGTGGTATATCTATGGCTCAAACGCTAGACATAGATCTCCGTAGGGGAGTTTGTAAGAGAATGAGTACAATGGACCGCCAGTTAGTCCTGATAGCTAAGAGTTTTGAGGCCCACTGATCCTTTTAGTTATGAATCTCTGAGGTCTCTCAAGTTATGTGATATGTTTAGACAAATATATGTCAAAAGGTGTATTATAGTCAATAATGAGTCTGATAATATATGAGTAAGGGGAATTGGGACTTCTTTGGATCTGGGGGAGATGCTTTTAGAAATTAGATGGGACAGAGAAAAGACTTTCCAAAGTACTCAGGAGAAATGATGGTCAAATGACAGGGACGTATCAACAAGAGTGCCTAGGCCTCTTACAGCAGTGCCTGATTAGAAGGGTACATCTCATATATAGTAAGTGAAGCTGTATTTTTCAACCATTCCCAGATGTCTGCCACTGAAGAATTGTGTGACTTACCCATCCATCCATGTTCACTATTTTTATTACCATTTATAACATCCTGCCTGTTACATGTGCTTGTCAAGGATAACCTATGGTGTTCTTTCTGGTAGACAGAAGCCATTAATTATACTGTTTCCTCCATCACCAGACCAGGGTAGGATTTCCCGTTTTAACACCAATCTATTCTCTTTGCTGGTCTTTATTTTCTGTTCTGCTACTCTACTCCCTGTGTGTTTCAGTATACATAACATAGCCATATCCTCTGCAGCTCTTTCATAATCTAGAATAGGTTCAAATCAGCCATAGTCACTGATTTAACCGGAACTCTGTTGTAACTCTGTGGTGATTCCGGAATAAAAATTAGTTCCCATTTACATTCCCTTGTGCAATCATTTCAGGAAAGCTGGCATTGGGCTATAACTTATTGCATACAGCAATTTACGTTCAGTCATTATTCTGATGGCAGCTGGCTTGCCAGTTTCAGGTAAGTGCAGCTATGTTACTTCCATTGCCTTTAAACCTGGGATAATAATCATATCAGGTATATGACTAGTGTAATGAGCGTACCTGAATACTTCGTCTGATTCTTCTGCCACAAGAAAAACAAATGTACCTTGTTTAATTCTGCATTTGAATTGATGGAAGGAAGGAAGCATTACAGACTTCTATATTTAAAAACTCCAAGTAGTGTCTTAAATTCCTTAGTCAACACTCTTAGGCTTTGTCCTGAAGTCTCCAACCTGGATGCCTTTACTAGGCAATCATCACCAAAAAAAAATATTTTATGTACCCACCTAACATCTGCACTAATTTTATCTTTGGTACCTACCTACTATCTGCACTACCTGAATTTCTTTTTTACTCCATAATACTTCATTTCATTTGATTTGCACTGGGTGTGACGAGGGTCAGCCCAGGTTGGAAGGTTTGGAGACAAAGCCAGAGAGGCAAGATTACATTGGTTTGGACATGTGCTGAGGAGGGATGTAGAGTATATTGGGAAAAAGATGCTAAGGATGACTCTGCCAGGTAACAGGAAAAGAAGAAGGCCTAAGATAAGGTTTATGGATGTGGTGAGAGAGGACATGCAGGTGGTTGGTGTGACAGAGCAAGATGCAGAAGACAGGAAGAAATGGAAACAGTTGATCCGCTGTGACATCCCCTAATGGGAGCAGCCAAAAGTAGAAGAAGAAGAAGACTCCATAATACTTCAGAAAATAGTTTGATAATCATCAAAATTATGATTTGGCAATAGGCAACCTTGATAGATCCCCTGTAATTTAAATGAATTGATTAAAAATCCAAGTACAAGCACCGAAGAAAGTTTTCTGGTACAAGATTTGAAGTTTACTGATTACCTTGCCAATGGATCCAAAATGTATATATCAAACATAAGTCTAAAGTACATTGTTATATGCTTTTTTGCTATCTAAAATGCTGCTACCACATTGGACCTGATACTATTGTGTCAACAAATTACATCAAGCAGCATTCATATACAAATTTCTCTCCTTGTACTTTTTACAAATTCACCTTGGTCTTCATCAACTAATTGTGGGATTCATTTTGCTATTCTCATTGACCATACCCTAGTTTTTATCTTATGTTACTTGTTAATGCAGTTTAGTTCATTCAAATAATTCCTGTGCAACCACTTTTTAATGCTTTCAACTTCCTTTCTTCTTCCAACTTCCATCTTTTATGTAAAAACATCTGTATGCTATTCCAATACTCTAAATGCTTGAAATCTTTTATTTGATTTCTTTTTTGAACAAGAATACACCTTGTAGTATTTTATTTGGAGTACATCATTTTTATCTCTGTTAATGATATTCATTCACAACTTTACCTATGTCACAATGGGTTGCAATACTAATGAATTTACTCTTAATGATCTCTTTAAATTGTGATAACCTCACGTTTTAGTGTCTGATTTTCTGTGAAAGGATGGTGCATATTTTCAATGTTTGTGCCACATCTGAATATATATATATGTGTGTGTGTGTGTGTGTGTGTGTGTGTGTGTGTGTGTGTGTGTGTGAGTGTGAGAAACAGGTACTTCTCCCATGCTAACACACTCATGTAACACAAATTACAAGCATTTCACACACATTTTGGATCTCCATACATAGGTTCACATGAGGTTATTGTTTATTTTCTATTCCATTTTGCAGGTTGATTGCCTGTTTAGAGTATTCCCCCATCCCTGTGCTTCATCCAGAGCACTAGTATCTTTATTTGTAACATAACCATTGTGCATGGCCAGCATTCTTAGGTTCATAGGTTCATAGATTAGTACTAAGCTAACTGCCCTTGTGAACCATTTTAAGCCTAGCCAATTATCCCTTGTGAGACTCAAACCCTGCTCCTTGTGTTTGTAAGGCAAACACCTTAACCATTAGGCCACCCTACCAACCATTTCATGTGTTTTATACTTTTGGACTCACCATCTACCCTTTGTTTCAAGTTCTTCATTCCTCTCAGACTACTTAAAGGATGAATGTACCATTCTGAGCACACCTCCATGTTAGCACATCCCCATCTCTTTAGCAAACATTTAAATGTGGCTAAAAACTTCTTCAGCTCTGCTGCAGTGCATTTACTTTCTTGTGTAAGAATTTCATTTATTTCTAATCTGTTTACTAATGCCGTCAACCTGCTCCCTTTAATTACTTTTCTGTCTACAGATCTACTCAGTGTCATAATATTATAATACATTCATTGTCTAATTCATCACACCCAGAGCTGTCCCTCCCTGTGTTCTACCTTGAACTATCTTCAAGTAGTATACCAGTTCCAAAGACCCAACTGGGAATTCCTAGCTATAAAGCTAATCACAACTTCCCTCACCTTATCTTATGCTGTATGTTTCATACAACTTACTGTGTCTTTTGTAATCTATTTTGAACTAATAAGCATGGGTACACTAACACAAAATCAGACAGGAACAAATAATGCAGTAATTCAACATGCTGTTGAAATGTAGGAATCTTAACACCTTTTATAACCATAAAAATAAACCTTCACTCTTTGAAGTTACTTAAGGAACTGTCAGTTTAGATATAAATAAGTATTAACGCCTGAATACTTTGACTATACTTCACTTATCAATTATAGATTGCACACAGGAAAGAAAAAAATTAAAAGAACACAGCACTATTGTCTGAAAATTAACTATTAGGTCTTTTCTTATTAGGGAGAATATACTAAGAAAAATGCCATAAACCAACAAACTGTGATGTTTATAAATCCAGATGCAGCAGAAATATTGTAATGTTAAAGGAATATTGCCAACAATAATAGACTGTTGAGTTTCTTCCACCTTTTCCAAAACAATTTTTCTGTGATTTCTACCTGAGCATTCCTGCATCACACATTGTGAATATTCGTTACTCTTTTCTTAAGCTCAGCCCAAAAGTATTTGAAATCTGTTTTACATTATAATTGGAATTCAGAAAGACTCATATCCTGAATATTCTGAGAGTTTTCTTGCATTTTCCCTGTATTATTTTTGTTTAAGCCTCTCTGACAATTTTTCTTTTCACTGGACTGTTAAACTATTGGATGGATATAGGAACTTGCTACTGTCTTTTTAAGACCAAAACTACTCACGTCCTATTTTCTTGTTCTGTTGCAAACACAACACTGAGTAGAATATTACTGACACAACTGTTTCTACATGTAACATGCCTTTCTGGTTTCTGTTTTAAAATCTGCAGCTTTTATAGCTTCTTCAGGGAAAACAATGTGTAAAAAGACTCACATTTCAACATAAATATTACAGCCAGAAATGTTGGCCAAGCTTTGTAACATTTTCTTAAACTCTCTCAGAGCAAGAATCATTTCCTTTCCCCTAGTGGTGACAGTTTGAGCAGTCTTGCACTATTGATAGTTGTGTTACCCAAAATGTATTTGCTCACCTTTCAGGTAGACTGCTGCCAGAACTCCTTGTTATCATTATAATGAAACAGTTTATATATTAAATAGTTTGCTTGACTAGGAGTCAGTGGTGTCCTTAGGCTTCAGTGGAATCTTTGGTTTAATCCTGGTTGTGCTGTTCATTATGCATTAGTTTTCTTCTCAACTTTCAACAATTTTTGCAAGTAAGCTTATGGGAGAATACCTTTCACTAATTCAGGTAATCCAAATATTTTTATTATTTTAGGCTACAATATTCTTGGTCATCTACATTTATAGTTAATATCTGTTGTTGATCTTTCATTTCCTTAACATATATTCATGTTTGCTGATGGCCTGGTTATACTATAAAAGTAAAATTGCACATATATGAGCAAGGCTTCCTATACTTATTCACTAGCTTTCTACTTTTTGTTCCACATTGCAGCACTTGATGCCAGGTTACATTTATAACTCCAATGCATTTGCAGATAAAGATGACAAACTATCTGAGGCCTGCCTGCATTTTACCAACATGATTCTGAATCTCCGACATATAGCTTAACAGGAGACCATTTTTCTTGTATTTTGTATGCTTTCAGACATTTTATCAGTCCAAAGCATGACTGTTTTATTCTACCCACATGGCAACAGAAACATTCTTGCTGTCAGAAATGCCTCACATTTCTTTCCTTTTTAGAAACACCAAAACAGGGGTGTAAGCCTGTGCTTCCATCTTGTATTTCAGCTCACTAGCCCTTATGGAATAGTTTATATATTAACAGTACTGAGTATTGTTATTATTTCTTTGAGGGGAATAGATAAATGCAGCCAGCCACGCTTGAATGCATATACAGAATGCTAAAGTGCTCAGGTTTGACTGCAAATGCAATACCAGCTTTTAAAAGATGGGTATCGCATTAAAAAGTGAAATTAAGATCAGTGATCACCCCCAAACACTTTGTTATATCTATATATGCATATATATATATATATATATATATATATATATATATATATACATATCTATATATCTGGATCTAGGACTATTTCATGAAATCACGTTTCCACAAAATGCAAATGGCCGAACACACTTTAGTGAAAGTACTTTTCACTGAAAAAGCACTTTCACTAAAGTGCGCAAAAAAAAAAAATTAAAAATAATAAAATAAAAAAACAAACATAGTACTCACGTTTACGCTGCACCCCCCACACCCCTCTACTTTTATATTCTCACTTTGAGATCCCACTACAGTGGGGAAAAGGGAATATTCCCTTATCCCCACTGTACCGCGACCTCAGCAACAGCCATTCTGTCATTATTTTCATTTTCTTGAGCTCACTTTAGCAAAAGTGCATTTTCGGTGAAAACACACTTTTGGTAAAGTGTGCTCGGTAGTTTTGGTTTTGGTTAAAAGAGCTTTCATTCAATAGTACGAGACCCATAAATATATATATATATATATATATATATATATATATATATATATATGTGTGTGTGTGTGTGTGTGCATGCACACGTGCACACACACACACACACACACACACACACACACACACACACACACACACACACACACACACAATATATATGTTAGCATCAGAATGCAAAGTACTAAAATGAGTTTAAAAGTTTGACCTGGAAAATTTAGAATGATGATGAGATTATAGCATTGTGCCTTAACACAGAAATCAAATCAAACTTCTGAGAAGGGAGAATAGGTTTTCCCAGATGTTGACTACTGGATTAGTGGGAGGCTATAGCTACCTGTAATGTTAATAATTGAAAAATGTCACAATCTTTAAGGCATAATTTTGATAAATTGCTTCTCTGAGGTATAAACTCATGTAGTCTTTATCAAATGCATAAAACTGCCAAAAAGGTGAAAACATATAGGAATGAAATACACTAGTGAAAACATTTTGTCTGCTAACAAACAATCAGCTTAAAGGGGAGATCAGGGGGGATATTCTTGAAGTTATGGTATTGGAATCAATGTCACCAGTTCCAGTGGTCCAATGTCAGCTTTGTCTTCTGTTGTAGGATAAGGCTGAAGTATTATAGGTAGGAGGAAATAGAGGAAAGGTGTTCAGCAAGACTGGTATCAGGTAAGATAATACTACGGGTTGCCAATCTAAGTGGTGAAATGTTTTTTAGAGTTTCCACTCTACTTTGACATGAATAGTCTCATTGGTAAGGGGCAATACTTGGATGATATCTGGAACATAATTTTTGGGTAAATTATTGTTTGAATGCAACCATTTTGCCTAATATAGTCATCCAGTAGCTTTTTCAAATCTCTGGCATTTTGCTAATCCCAAGCAACAATTCTAAGATATGCTCAAACTGGGAAAACAATGATATACAACTGGCATAACCATTTCCTTTGCAAATATGATCAAGTTGTCTTTATCATTTGGGACATTTGTCAGCATTGTCTGTAGCACGAAATGAAAACACTTTCATGGTTATCATTTTATTTGTTGAGAATATGTCCTGTCTACATTCCTGGCATAAATAAGCAGGAGGAATATAAGTCCAGTCTTCCATTGTCTGAGGATAATGGTATTTGAGTACCATGCTTCCTACTGGTAATATCTAATGATGCTAACATTTTCATACCCTTTTATTATACACAATTACAGTATGAAATGATTGAGTAGATATAAAGATGGGTAATTAAAATATCATTCTGTTTTTAGGGCATGTACTACCAAAGAAGATGTTTATCCTCAAAACTGAATTCTTTAGATTACAAAAGGAAATACTATATCCTTTTGATTTACAAGTATTTTCAGGACCAATATGAATGGAAATGCTGAATGATAAGTATTGTACTTGTTATAGGTGAATAATGCAGGCTGTGAGTGTATCTAAATGGAGAAGTATACAGTAAATTAAATGCAGAAACTACATATTTTTATGAAGTCCTCAATATTTACTAAGAACTGAATGTGGTCTTACTGGGATTTTGGATGCTGATCCTTAGAATTACAATAACCAAACAGAATATTATATTCATAAAGTAGCAGAAAGTATTCTAAGAACTAACCCAAAATGGGAATGGAGAAAGGAGATTCTGCAGATAGAGATAACTGTAATTAGGGATACAGACAATAAGCAAGAAGGGGCAAGAATTTACTGGAGAAAACTGATAAAAGAACAAAGGTATTGGGAGCAAATAATTAGAGAGGGAAAGATAATAGAATGGGGAGATGCCAAGAATTTATTTGGACTGTAAGCTAGAGATTGCCTTCCCTATCAAAGATTTATACTAGAGAATAGGCTAAAAGAAAGAAATAGGTGGGTCCTAAGCAAAAGACCAGAACTGGTAGAGCTTTTTAGTACAATCTAGAACAGAAGCTGCTGTTAAAAAGTTATAATTAGTAGAGCATATAAAATATTGCATGATAACTATAAGAATAAATCAGAGGAGTTTAGAAAGGATAGGGAAAAGATATTGGATAAGCAATTCACAAAGAAACAATGAGGGATATATTTATGCCTCACAGATATGCAACAAATTCCAGAAGGTTTAGGATCTTTGCTTGGAAGTATTGAATAAGTATTTTGTACCCAAAGTAGACTCCAAAGAATTTTTTAAGTATATAGCAAATGTTGGAGGTATGGTGGGGAAGAAAGAGGTCACTGGTAACATATTTTTTGGGAGTGTAATGAGTTGACAAACTTTAAAAACTCCTTGCAGACTACTTTATCAGAAATGTTGGGTGTACAAATTGATATAAATAAGGGAATGATTTATTTTGACCTATGATACAGAATCGGGATTGCTTATACATAGTAAAGCCTTGCTGAGTCTAATTCAGTGGCAGCTGGTGACTTCAAATAAAGGTGGGCTGCAGGAGACAGCTGAATGGGTGGGGCCAATGGGAAGGGGTGTGACCAACTAGAAAGGGGTGGAGCTATGCTCAAAACCAGAACAACCGGAACTTTAATTAAATGCGCTGCCCAGGGTGCCAAACCGTCATTACGAGAGTCCAATCAGGACAAAATGAAGTGTAGAAGAAAAAATATTTCAATGCATTGGCTACATGACAGCTTACTTAATATCTAGATGGAAATGCAACGGTTGTGAGGCATGAAAATTTAAATTACTTTTTGAATACATTACTGGAATGCCAGTCAAAATCAAGTATAAAATAAAAACAAGCAGCACTCAACTCAAACCATTTCTCCTTGCACTGCAGTGCTAATTATAATTTATATTCAGCTTTATAAAATTACCAAGAAACATGCTGAAAGTAGCAATCCCTGTGATACCTCCACTTGTAAAAATGTTTCTTATCCAAAAAAGTCCTGCTGCCTGACAACAACTATCTACTTGCTTCTTGGGGAAGACATGATCAAAGTAGAAAATGAACAGCAAACAAGAAACAAGCTCAAGACAAATTGCTTAAAGGATTACTGCACAAGTTATGGACCACACATGATAGACTGGCAGTTTATTTTATGGGTAAAGCCTGCAAAGATGAATGCAAGTCTCCAACAAATGTAACACGCTTCTGAAAATACTGTAATCCTGTCCTTTATTACAAATACTGTCAAATGCATTTCAATACCTAAGGCTTATACGTTATCTAGTTATGTAAATATTCTCTGCATGGCAACAACAAAAAGGCTTTCAATGTTAGTAATTCTTTAACAGTATGCTTATTAAAGCTTACTTGCATCTTACAATCTCCGACAAGCTTACCTAATGGTCATTAAAGCATTGCTACTTAAACACAGAGCAACAGGGCACTGCAACATCATGCATTTTCTGAATAATAAGAAGCATAAATCAACAGCATAAAAATATGACAGAAAACCAGAACATTCTGCAAAATCAAGGACAGATGAAAAGCCACTGTCATACTTATGTCTACTTGGATGGGGGAATACTCTGCGCACTTGCACTGCATAACTGCTCCATGCCTTGCTTGGACACATCCAAAGTCACTACATGGGGGAGTGGGGTGCAACAAGTATGTCACAATTTGAAATGTCTCTGGCTGATGGTGATGGCTCTGACACTCATACCTCTCAACCTCAGAGCAAGAAATCTGGACAAAGCCATACATAGAAGTGGGACACGGGCCCAACAATAAGGACACATTTTAAATATTGCTCTTATAAACTTAGAAAGATAATAGAATAGTAGTAGGTCTTGCATTGGTATGAATTTTCTGAAGGGTATGAAATCTGAAACTCAAATGTCTGCCATTATTTTCTAATTTCAATCTTTAATGACTTGCCATTAATTTGCCAGAAAACCACAATTTTATGAAAAATGGACCAAAAATATGATGCAAAAATATAAAATTGCCACACAATACAGCTGGGAACCTGTCAAAGAAGGGACACCTTTTTAATATTAGCACTGTTAACTTGAATAGCTGACAAAATAAGAGAATCTACATGCATTTCTGAAATAAAAGTAATCTATAACTCTGATCATTACGTTATCTATAATTGTAAACCCTCCACGTTTTCTTCCAAAATTGCCATTTTGCAGAGGGATTATTAGGAGGAGAGCGACATTTGGAGCCAAAATTGGGGACAGTTGAGAGGTTTCGATATTCCTAATTCTATAAAGCGATTTATTTGCATGTACCTCTCAACTTCTTAATGCAGGAAATCTGGACAAGGCCAAATATATTTGGGCAACATACAAACAGTACTAAAAATTGCTCTTGTATAAACTTAAGACAGTTGATAGAATAACAGGTCTTGCTTTAGCGTGCATTTTTCTAAAGTTTATGACGTCTGAAACTCAATGTCTGTCATTATTTAGTGACTTCATTCCTAAATGATTTGCCGGAAAACCACAAATTTTATGAAGAACAAACCAAAAATAAGAAGCAAAAATCTATTCATTCTGCATAAATCTGGACAGTTGAGATATATAGTTCAGCCTGGGCTATCTTTGAGTTTGCTGCCCTTCCCCCCTCACAAATTCATGGTCAAATGGAGCCTACCCCTGTAGCCATTCCAATGTCTCATTCCTTGGTTATTTTGCCCCATTTACCATAAACACTGTAATGTGCATACTGCTTTACTTCTGCGATGCTTTGGATTTCATTTGAAAGTTTTATTTTGCATTTTACAGCACAAACACTAATAGATATTTGTTAAACAAAGCAATGTAGTCTCACAATGAAAATAGACTTAGTATTAAAACTTCTCTGCCCTTGAAACTCACATTCATTGAAACAGCATTGAAACCCACATTCAAAGAAAATACATTTTGCCAGTGGCATAAAGATTAACTTTGGGCTGTTTTCAAATCATAGGCCCCTTGCACATGAAACATACACATGCTCTTTGATACACCTTCCTGATTGTATTAAATGATATTCCTTGCACAATACAGTACAGTTGTTAGACGGCATTTTAAATTTATTGTTTTGAACATTTTTCCAGTAAACAATGAAGCAAAATACATGCACCAATAATGACATTACTGCCCAGTTCAGAACATTTCCATCATAAAAGTCTACTCAAACTTCTACAGTCCACCAGTATCAGTAAGTATGCACAATCTCTGAAGAAGTAAAAGTAATCTAAATAATTCCACATTAAAGATATCTGTAACTAATGAAGAGGCTGCTGCTAGCAAACAACTTTATATGTCATTGTTTCATCTACAAATAAAGTGCCTGTTGTCCTTGAGGAATACATTTTTAGTAATACTGCAATAGGGAATGGATGGCAAACTGATAACAGGTTCATAGTTTCTAGGTATCTTCACCAAAAAGGACTGCAGCATCCAGCCCCCTTTACAACACAGTACAGTATCAGCAATGCATCTACTTACTGTGGGAGTAGAACCCACAGCCTTCTGCATCAAAAGCAAGTACACTGCCTATTGTGTTATTAACAATGCAAGCAGAATCAGCGTAAGCAGCACTAAACTGTTGTTCCTCTGCAGCTTACAGCTTCTTGTAAATTCTACTTGACACTCAGCTGTATCTCTGAACTTTGCAGCACAAGAAATTTGGAAAAAGACAAAATTTATTAGGGAGGGGGGACAAAAGCCCAAAAACCAGGGCACATTTTAAACATTGCTTGTATAATGTTGGAAAGTTGCTAGAATAAAATGCTATGTTACCACCATACATTTCACTGCCAAGTCTTGAACCCAGGACCCTTTGCAAAACAGTCAGAGCAACATGCCACTATGCCAAAGCAGCTGTTTTGTGAAAGAGAGGAAGACTGAAACTTAAATGCCTACCATTTAGTGAATTCAGTTTTCACCATAGCTGTCAACCTCTTACCACAAAACACCTGAACAAAGCCAATAATGGGGGAATATAGCCCCCAAACATATTCATTGAATTCAGTTCTCACCATAGCTCTCAACCTCTTAGCAAAAAACACCTGGACAAAGCCAGTAATGGGGGAATACAGCCCCCAAACATATTCACTGAATTCAGTTTACACCATAGCTCTCAGCCTTAGCACAGAAAACCTGGACAAAGTCAATAATGGGGGAATACAGTCCCAAAAATAGGGACAAATTTCAAATATCCATCTTATAAACTTAGAAAATTGCTAGAATAAAAGGTTTTGTGTTACCATGTACTTTCTGAAGAATATGAAGTCTGAAATTCAAATGCCTGTCATTTTATTTATTTAACATCTTTTAACTAGGAACGTCTGACTTGGAACAAAAGACAATTTTCAGCAGAGGCCCAGGAGAAACACTCAAACACATGTCTTTGTAAGATGGGGGGACACCAAAGCACACCCACAGGAAGAACATGCAGACTCCACACAGAAGTCACCCCAGCCAAGAATCAAACCAGAAAATCTGTAGCTGTCAGGCAACAATGCTACCACTGCACTACTGGCTGTGTAAAGAAACAAAAATACAGAAACCACATATTTTATGAGGTTCAGAACAGAACAAATATGAGGCAAAAATCTGCAAATCTTTACAAATGGTGGTGGGTATAGAATTCAGGCTCTTGCCACCTGCACCCAAGGTACAGGGTTCAAGCCCACCACCATGTATCCTAAGTTCTCTCTAGCCACCAGTATATAGCAACTGGGGCATTACACACACACACCCATACCAGTACCTGAATTCATTGAGTGTTTAGTCTATCTGCAGTATCCTCAATTCAGTGAGTGTTCTCAGTTCCCTGAGTCCATGTCCCATTCTGTGTTCCCAAGCCATCTGCAGTATTCTCAGTCCCGCACAAGTTAATGGCTGGTTTCCCCATGAGAGTGTAGGCTCAACTGTCCTCCTGGCTGGTTTCCCTGGGAGGGTAAGTACCAGCCTGCAGGTGATGCAGTCTGGAGTTCTGTTCTATTGCAGTCGTCACCGCATATAGACTTCTAGGCATCAGCAGGGCAAAGATGCCTTTCTCCCTATCTGGACTGCTGACACAGCAGTCTAGAGTTCTGTGAGTTCCAGGAACTCCAAGCACATATGCACTGAGTTCCGGGACTTGTGATTTGTTTTTTTTTGTTTGTTTTTTTCTTCTTTCTACAGCTGTGGAGGGCTGCAGTCCTGCAGTCCTATAGCATGAGCCACCCCTGGTCTAATTCTGGTGGCTGCCAATAAAGCAATTACTAAAAAATGGAAATCAAAGTCTAAACCAACAGTACTAGAAGTGGTAAATATAGTAACAGAGATAAAACAACTGGAAATGAGATCTTTAGAAAAGGGTAGGTGCAAATTACACAGAAAATGGGAATTGTGTGAAAAATACCTGCAGAATAATGTTTTGGAGGAGGAATAAGGTTTAAAAGAAGGCATGACTGTATGTATTATAAGTGATATATAATGTTTGCAACTAAAAATATGTCAATATGGTTTGTTTTCATTTATATAAATGTATGATGCCTAGGTCATAAGTGATAATTTAATAAAGATGTTTCTTATTTGAAAAAAAAAAAAGAAACTGAATATGGACTCAAAGACTGAAAAAAAATACTTCTTGCTCATATCTCCCTATCCATCACCTAAACAAAAATCTTTATCTTAAACCTTTCTAAGCATAAGCTAGTTAATTCCTAACTCCCTAAGCAGGATTCTTTTTAATCTAAACAGAAATATTATTAATATATAATGCTTTTGTGAATATTATATTTCATTATTATACTCTGATTGTAAATTTCTTCTTATTATTTTTATTATTTATTATTATTTTTATGTAGTATATTCTAGAGGTTGCATACCCTGGCATGAATCTGAAAATTGTCCACTTGGATCAGTGTTCTGCCCCAGTTAACAAATGAATAGCATAAAAGAAAACAAAATAACATCACAATACTGAAATGGAAAGATTGTGAATTTTATTAATAAACAATCAAATGGTTACCCAGCCACTGGACATAGTAAAGCTGCATGGACACAGTAATCCAAGGGGTGTATCAGAATGTTATATAGACAAGGAGAGACACCCCCTACATAACTACATATATAATTACTGCTGCTGCAAGTAAAATTAAAAACTCAAGCCCCATGGATCCAGAAGACAATACCCAAGGCATGACTGCAGTTTATGTATTCAATTGTCAAGACTTTATTTAAAGGTTAGATCATTGCATCAAAATATACCACATTGTTTTAGTCAATCTTTGAATATATTACTGCATTTTGTAGACTATAAGCAAGCCATCTAAAAGAACATATCAAATTACAATGGTCCCTTACTAGAAAAATCATAGAGTGGAAAAATGTGTTTTTTTTTTTTTTTTGCTCTCACTGCCTGAGAATCATCAGCCTCCTATTAACCCATTCATTCCCTTTCACCAGGACAAGAGTCACCCAGGAAAAGCCACCACTCAGTCAGCAATTACTGGTGGTTTGGCTTTTATCTTGTTGGCCCTAAATCCAGAATGCACTCAGCCAAGCACTGGGGGGGTGTCAATCAATCGAATGACTGTGGAGGCCATCTCTCCACTTGCAGAAGGGGCATTCCCAACAACTAGCTCTGCACCCAGGAAGCATGAATAACATTTTTACTGGTGTCTGTCTGGAAAACCACACACATTCTGTGTGCCCCATGTGCACATAACCCTCACAAACACCAGGTGAGGCAACCAGGTCATGATCCTTCAGACCCCCCCCCCCCCGGCATTCCACTGCCAGGGCTGCTGATTAAACCTCAATTACCTGGGTCACAGTGGGGGCTACATTCTCCTGTGCCACAGAACAAGGCATACTTTTCAAAAAGATTTTTGCAACTATCATTAAAAATGTTTCATTACAGGTTACTAAAACAGCATTGCTTACCTGATATATCTGACAATGTGAGAGCCAGTTCTGTTTGAAGGTTTGTCAATCAAATCTAGAAACATATGAATGATTCTTTGTCTTTGAAATTAATACTTATTAGCTAGAAAATGATTAATTCAGATAAAAGCTTGCTTAAACAACTAACAACTTAAAAGCTTGTTGAAAAACTAAAAGTTTTACTCGATTAATATATGTTTTTAGTATAATCTCAATAATATATGCATTTTAAGTCATACAAATTTTTTTACCAATAGCACAGAAGAGCTAACCAGTCCTTAATGGATTTTGATTTAATCTGATCCTCATTTAATGAGACCAAATGCATCCATGTGGATCCTCGTAAAAAAATGTGATTCTTCCCTTCTTAATAAATGTTTTAATAGAAAATAACTGCTATAATAAACTGTGTATCTCAGTTGCATACACCTATTAAAGTGCATTTCTTAGTGACAAAACAGTGTTTGAAGCTGACCAGATGGTGCACATAGGGAAACAAATGCCCTCTTGTTAATGCACCATGTGGCTGTAGCAACAACACTGTGCAGCAATAAGAAACAGGCAAAAACTAGTAAGTCTAGTTACTTTTTCTTGAGCTCCAGTCCTTATTACAATACTTTGATTCCTTTGGGGACCAACCATCAGCAGCTCTGCTCTGGTCAGTATATGAGGACTTCTTTAAAATATGATACTGATGCCATGAACAAAGGGTGACATCTTAGAAATGAGTTGTTACACAGATGACATGTTCAAAACAATTGATCTGTAATAACAGATGATCAAGTTTCTTGGACAAGGGTTCATCCCACATGGAGTATACTATGTTACCTCATTTGAAACAGCTGAGGAGACTGAGGAGGTCCCTGTCACTGTAGGACTGAAATGTCTGAAAATCATTATTCAGGTTACAAATATTCTTGCACAGGGCCTTTGATGAACATTTATGGGTCAAAGTGAAAGTGTGTAGATTAGGTAACTGAAAATGAATGAAATACTTAGTTGATATCATCTACTGCAGCATTTAGATTCAGATCGGTGTTACTCGAACACTTTTTAGTGAACGTTTATTTAATTGACAGCTCAGAATGTCAGAAAAACGGAGTATGGAAATATGTTGTTTGGCCAGCACTAGAATATGTGATGTATTACGTCATGTAAGCTACTCCTAACAGCACCGTACAGTGCAGAATGGGAGAATTTCCCTTTTCTGCACAGAAGTGAGGTCTCGGAGTTGGTATATTTAAGTAGGGGGGTTGTGGGGGGTGCATGGGGGGCTTGCCCCCTGCTTGCACCGTTAAGGTATTTATTTTTTTTTCTTATAATAGATTTGAAGTTGCTATCAGTTGGTGTGCTGTCCTACAGCACTTAGGAGGAGTAGGTGGCCAAACAAAACTTTTTGTCACTCTGGATTACGACATTCTGAGCTGTCGGTTAAATAAACATTCGCTTAAAAGTGTTTTGAGTATGTTGTACTCGACATTTTAAGAGTTTGTTTATTTAACATAGACCCATAAAATATTGCCACTATGTCATTATTAGAATGCTTTTCATTGACATTGGCTCAGTGAGACAGAACCACAGAGAGAGAGGGGAAGAGAGAGAGAGAGAGAGAGAGAGAGAAGAGAAAATAAAAACATTCTAAATAAAGGCATTAAGACGTTTATGTACTAAAAAGCCAGTTGAGCCAGGGTAGGGGATATTCAAGAAAAAGCAGAGAGAATGAAATAAAACAAAGTATGGGCAGGGCTAGGGTTCCAGAGTTCAAGTGAGGAGATAACTGAACTGAAGCTATTTCAGGGGAGCCAAATATGAAGAGGCAGTTTTCATCAAGATATGAAGATAGGCAAGAAAGCCATAATGACAGTGGAAGGAAAGAAGCTTCTAAAGGATTAACAAGAACTTACCAAGTGTAAGCAAACAGCGATGTTTAGAAGTAGTGTCAAAATGTGGATGGAAAGAAGGTCAAAGCTACAAGGAAAAGGAAGAGAAAAGATTGGTGAGGGATCAGATTGTTTTCTTATACTTTGAGACTCTATTATACATGATGTTAGGTAGGGGTTTGGAAAGGGCTAAGAAATATAGCATTTGTTCCAGGTCTTACAGTGAAGAGAAAAAAGTAAGACATGCTAAAAAAAGTGATAAAATGGCAGGATAAATGCCCCATGAAGGCTGCATTTTTTTTTACTGATACAATTAATGCTGTACAGAGAAGACAGCTATCTTAAGTGACTTACAATGTCATGTGCATGCCGGGGAAAAGGAATTGTAAAATTCAGTGAAATATGTTAAAATAAATGCCACTTTGAAATGAAATGGGAAACAAGGAAGAGGACAGCATCATTGCTGAGAAGATGGGATAACTAGTAGAAATGCAGGGTATTCCCTTGTGCATAGTTACTATTTGCAGGCATCTAGGGGAAAGAAATAAGATGGAGGAAAGGTCAAAGGCATACCAAACAGATGAGGAAAGTGTAGATATCATAGACAACGGTTACAGTAATCTTCAAACATTGCATGGAAAAAGAGAGATTAAGTAAATGCTATGATGGAAGCTAGACTTAAACAGATGAGGAGTACAACCATCAAGGTGAATGGAATTAACCAATTCCTTTCCAGTGCTTCATTTGGATAACCTGGTTATAGAAATATATAAAGTAAACCACTGCGTGTATATTAATTCAACTGTTTTACTGTATGTTTTATCATTACAAATACTTTCCATGTGATAACTCATCATTATGTACTATACATAGTTTCATATACAAAAAACAGTATTAGCTGATACTTGGCTTGATGGCAATTTTCCATTTAGCACAGATGATTAATTGTCTGATCTGTTAATGAGCTTCTTCTTGTACCCCTAAGTAGAGGATTCTTTTCCTTGACCCCCAGTTTGTGCATTGTGCGGCTCTGAAGCAGTTACTTAACCAGGGCTTGGTGGTCTTATTTTATTAAAAACTGAATTAAATATGGCAAAGTTGTACAAATGGGTTACCTTAATCTGATTTTTGTTTGTTATATGTGTTTACTAAATGTTATATGAATATGCTACTTCATTTTTTCTCTTCTTGATATTATATTTTAATTTATTTTATGTCTACCTACCTCCTACTTTATATATATTTATGCAAACATTGAATGCCCTTTTTTCATATGGAACTTTCCCCCTGGGTCCCCGGTGCAAGTAGGCCTGCCCAAGTAGGGTTAATGTGGTCAGCAAGACATATTTGCATAAATAAATAAAATCAATTCAGTCTAAAGCTGTCTTTGTAGGATGGGGACATGCTCGAATCTGAGAGATTATCAACCAGTTGACAAGTGATGAGAGAATGCTTTTCCTTTGCAGTCCTGAATAAATAAAATAACAAATATTACCATATATAAAAGACTATGAGCATAGCGCATTTCAGTAATGACATATTGCACAACTAAAGAACCACCTAAAATCATAATGCGGATAACTTAGATAAAAAGCTGCACTAGAATAAAACTGTAATGCATTCCATGATTTCAGAGACGAAAAATGAGAAGCTAAAATGTAAAAAGATGGAAAGCAATGGAAAAATCTTGTGTCCTGCATCTAATATTTTGAAACATAAAAAGACTGAAAAGAAATGTAAAACCATAAAATCTGTTATTTTATATTTCATTTATTATCTGCTAAAACAATACATGCTGTTATCATTCTCTGCAGAAACCTGGTCACAAAACATCACTGAGCACACATATTTTATGCTTGTGTAACCTCACTGCTAAGTGCCTGTTTCTAAGTATAACATTTCTGACAGATTTCAACACTGTCCAAGAATAGCTGTCTTCCAGCACATTTCATTTTATGTTATTTGCTTTTGTTTACCTGGAAAGTCCAACTTGGTACACTACCCATGCAAGTAATAGTATATATATATATATATATATATATATATATATATATATATATATATATACACACACACACACGCACACACACACACACACATATATATATATATATATATATATATATATATATATATATATATATATATTTATATATATATAGATACACACAAACAAGGTCTAATGAAAGGTGTACAAAATAAGGGAATGCATTAAAACTGAATAAACAGGAAATAGCACAAAGTTATAAATTGAAAAGAAGTGATATTGGTGTATATTACAGAACATCATTGAAACAGGATATCAGTACAGATGTAACAGCATCACTAAGTAGTAGACAATATCAAAACCTTTAGAGCTAACGTAATGTGCTGTGCACCTATATTCATGATGTTAAGTCATACTGTATATATTTCACACAGGAGGACTGCAATCACCTCACTTCAGTAAAACTTAAAAAGCTAGCTTGTGAAGAAATGATTAAGTAAGAAGAGGAAATCTTCAGTACTTGGGATTTTTTATCCTGGAAATTCTGAACATTTGCAGATTCTAGTCTGGTTTAAATGTAGTTTGATATTGTTCTTGAGTGAGAATGTTGTTTATTTGTCTAATGGTGAAGGAAATACTGTTCCATAGTTTAGCTATGCTTACTGAGTATAAGGAGTTTCCATGTGAGTTACTGGATTTTTGGAATTGCATTAGGTATTTGTCCGTTGATCTAAGGTTTCTTTTGGTTTATACCATTTTATTATATCACTAATGGCTGGGATGTTTGAAGGATGGTGTAGTATTTTATGTGCCATTATGGGCTGTGTATTTGATATTTCATGAGGTAGCTCTAGCCAGTTCAGGCACTGCAGGAGAATTCATTGAAAAGTTCATTTTGGGAGATTGGATGCAAATGTACTTATCTTGTTATAGCAGTGCTCAAGTTTGTTCATAAAGATGCTTACAGCAGACATGGAAGTAAGACAGACGTTGCAGTTACCTTTCTGCTGTGGTCAGTGAGATATGGCCTGGCTTTATAAAGTAGCTCTAATTTGCAGTAGGTTTCTTGAATAATAGCATTGATGTGTTAATCAAATGTAATTTTGTATCCTGTCTTCTCTAATGATAAAAGATTGTCACTAATAAAACAGTTGCAAGTCTCAAATGACTCTTTTTACATGTGCAGCACATCTGGAAAACATTCTTGTAGAAAAATTCACATGACAAGATTATCAGTCTTGTGAGCTACCTTTGTGCTATTTTGAACATGACAACAAGAATATAATAATGTCATCCACTTCCTTTGTGCACATCGGATGAGCAGAATTTCAGAAATTTTAAGAGTGAGGCACTAAGTCATGCAAGCAGGACACCATTGCTTAGATAATTTGTGAGTTAGGCATTGGTTCACTACAAAGTGCTAAGAGTAAACAGATTTTATTGAGCTGCAAGCTGATCATGTTCCACACCTGGTGACTTTTTTCAAATAAATGTAAGATATCAAATAAATTATGAGATTCAGTATATCTTCCATGTGGATGATTGTGCTATATATCCCAAAGATTACCCTGTCTCTGGACCAGGATCCCCATCCATGTGAAGCAGAGTTCTTCCCTAACCCAATTCAAGTGCAACCTGGACAATTGGATGGGGAACAGAAAATTCATCCCTGGTTTGGCACCTAAGTCTCTAATGGACACAGGCAACCTGTAAAATCTCCCAGGCCCCTGCTTGTAAATGTTTAATTTCCTAAGCCCCTGCTTACACTTATCAAGGGTATCAGAACTTGTCAGAGATTTGGGATGCATGGCTAGGCTTTAAAAGACCCTTGTGGTCGTTAGCCTAGTAACCACATATGAACCTATATATGCAAGTAAAACAGTGTTTTATTATCACTTCTTTCATTATGTTTTCTGATATACCTTTTATTCTATTCAAGGTCTTTGGGAGTGAGAACCTGACCTAGCAAACAATGGGTATTTAGCAATATTTTGGGACTGCACAACTAATTGTTTAAAGATAGAATAAAAGAAATGGTGTAATTTAAGTAAATAAATTGATATAGTCATCAGATGAGCACTAATCTTAAATGTTTAATTTCACTGTTTTGTTTCAACATTTTTATTTTAATTCATTTTCTAGAAGTTCCTGAAAGTACCAAGGCTCTAATTCTTACAGATGGACAAATTGCACAAATAGTTTTTCCTAGCCTGGCTTATTTAACCAGAATGACATTGCTTAGACTCAGCAACAATGGCATTAGAATTATTAATGAGGATGCTTTTAATGCTCTTACAAATATGAAGACATTACAGTTGGATCATAATCAAATATCAAGCCATACCATTACCGCTAACACTTTCAATAAACTACAGAATCTGGAAGTTCTGATACTTTCCAATAATGCTCTTGGAACTCTAAATGGAACATGGTTTGCAAATCTGAAAAAACTTAAAAGCTTGCATCTAAATGGGAATATGATCCAAAAAATTGAAGAAAATATATTTGCATCATTAAATCATTATGAACTGAAAATTCTGGATCTGTCTAATAACTTCATAAGCTATGTTAGCAGAACTGCTTTTGTGGGGCTACTGCAATTAAACGTACTAGAGCTTTCTAGGAACAATTTAACAGTACTGACAAATCCATTTTCCCACCTTCTGATGCTTACCATTTTGAGTTTGGACTTAAATCATTGGAACTGCAGTTGTGAACTTGTTGAACTTGCTGTTTATTTAAGGAACTATGTGCAAAATACTCTGAACCTTTTAAAAAATGCAAAAGATCTCAACTGTGAAACTTCAAAGAACCCTGAAATTCTAAATATATTACAGTTAACCAAAGACAACTGCAAGCCTGCAACCCAAAGTATGAATACATTACACAACAACAGAATCCATGACTTATACGTACGTGATATTGTATTAGTGGCTGTTTTCTGTTTTGCAGGTATGTGTTCAGAGTAATGCTAGAGTAACAATCTCAAGTACAGTGTAATTATTAATAGATTTTTACTGGTGGCAAGTGGCATTTTCAGTGATATGCTCATGCACATACAGAAGGATTTCTTGGGTCTAATGTTCAAAGTGTCATGAAGAATTCAAGAGTACAATGTGGTATTCCTTATAGTTCCATAACACAGGCTACAGGAAAAACAGTAGAGTCAGGATTAAAGGGATGAGTGATTGCCAAGGAAAAGGTTTATAATTTACTCCAAAGGTCAGATATCACTGGTGATAATGATTTTAGTTAGTAGGTACACAACCCTTCTGCAAGGAAGAGTGTGGACTTTGCCCCACACCCAAATGTAAAAATACTTTCATCAAATGCCCAATTTGTCTATCAATTTTCGCTAAACATACTTAATGCATTTGGGCTATAAAACTATACCAAGTCCATTTGATGCATCGTGTTTTCCATTGAGTCCCATTCTGCAAGCCCTTGGGATAAGGGTGCATGATAGACAGCAACTATAGGATGTTTACTGCCCCGTCACTGACCACAGGATTATAGTCTGCTTGGTATAGGTTTCCACTATTATTCATCTGCTATAGTCAAATATTGATTTCTGGAAAATACAAGATAAACAGCAGACAGATCAAGCAATCATCACGTAGCTGAGAAAATCTTTTGGAAGGTATCCCAATCCATCTAGGTCAGTGTGCAGACAGACCACAGAAGTACTACATGCAAACTCCAGTTTTCTCTGTGACATGCTAAATGTATGTGATGTAGTCAAACTGTTTAAATAATTAGAAAGGTAATCACCTGTCCCAAATCCCAGGATAGTGATAGCACAGGATGGCAGTCTCTCTGCTCTTTTGAGCTGGATCAGGATGATAAACACCAGAGGAATGGATTCTTTTCTATTCCAGTCTGCATTCACTACTCACAAAATGACTAATGAGAATTGTACTATGTGTCTGAGGCATCTGAGGCCACCTGTGCTGTATTTCAGCAATCATCAGTCAAGACTTTCACAGCACATCTGAACTCAGGTTCTGTAGTCATTGATATTCTTCTGACCTTTGACCTTTTGTGCTGCTAAATGATAATCCATTATGCTGCCACTTCACTTTTACCTTGTTGCAGAAATTATCAAGGTCAGCAGCCATATTTCCCCACATCCTTTTTTTTTCATTTTATCCCTTTGGCTTTATTGAACTCCTTGTGAAAGTCATACACTTGTAGCCCATCTAGGGATACAAACCTCTGACTCATTGCAAAAAGGACTTTTATTGTAAAACAAATTTCTCTATGTTGCTACATTTGTGTTAAGTATGACTACACTTTTTAATGTTCTCTTAATTCTTATTAATCAGGGGAGGGGGTGGGTGCACATTTTAAAAGCACTGTACCTGTTTCATCATTATTTGCCTTGTTGGTGGACAGTTATTTTCTTTACGCAGAGAGTATGCTAATTTCTAAGGACAAATTTGACATTGCCATGCACGTGTTCTCTTAATTCTTATTAATCAGGGGAGGGGATGGGTGCACATTTTAAAAGCACTGTACCTGTTTCATCATTATTTGCCTTGTTGGTGGACAGTTATTTTCTTTACACAGAGAGTATGCTAATTTCTAAGGACAAATTTGACATTGCCATACACGTGGTTATATGTATTCACAAAACGGTTATTTCTTTACTGCTAGAGATAATCACTACATGTGTTATGAAGGTCGGAGTGACACCCACTACTTTTTACCAATAACCTTAACAACCCTGAGGATTTCCAAGATGGCTATACAATGACCAACAACTTAATTTCAGCTCTCACGATGTGAAAAAAAAATAGATAAGGACAAGTAATTCTGCCTCTTTTATTAAAATTCAGGTGTTAGCTCATGAATACACTGCCTGGATGGAAGAAAGTTAGGGAGCCTGACAGAAAATGAACTAGAAAAGGTGTAGAGAAAACACTGACTTGGAAGAATCCTGCAGCTGTTCAGCAAAAATCAGTTCAATCTCCAGCTTTTGTACAAGAGATGTTTCCAATATGTCATATGTGCTCAGAGTGGATTAAAATAAATGAAACACTGAAGGAGTAATTCTTCTTCTTTTGGCTTTTTCCTGATTAGGGGTCGCCACAGTGGATCATCTGTCTGCTCATAATTGGCAGTGGAGTTTTACAGTGTAGAGTTGCCAGCCCGGTACCCTACCTTCCACAGAAGGCACACACATGCGCACACATACCTAGGGCCAATTTAGATTGTCCAATCCTCCTACAGCATGTCTTTTGGGATGTGAGAGGAAACTGGAGCACCCAAAGGAAACCCACGCGACCACAGGGAGGACATGCAGACTCTGCACAGAAGGCATCCCAGCCGAGGATCAAACTGGAGAACCTCTTGCTGTGAGGCAGAAACGCTAACTGCTGCACCACAGTGGCCACCCGAAACACTGAAGGAGTACATTAACTAAAATAACAAAAGGCTGGAACAAATTGAAAACAGCTGTTCAGATGAATTGATAAAACTACAAAAATCAGAGGTTAAAATAATGGAAAGGCTGTCTGAGTATGAAACTGCCTCAAAAAGAGCTAGTTTCAAGAAATGGTACAGTTAGAGGACAGAGCATGTAAAGAAAACCTGAGATTTTCTGCTTTACCAGAGAAACTGGAAGGAACAGACTTTATTATTTTTATGAAACCATAAATATGTAAATGGAATGGTATTCTACAGCATGATTTGTTAATTGAAAAAGCACACTCTACATATGCTTTAAACCTGGCTTTGAGAAAGCAGCCAAGATCTCTATTAGTAAAGATGCAGGCAAACCAGCAGCGTGACAAAACTGTGGTAGAAGGGCAAAGTATTAAAAACTGGATACAGTAGAGTGTTTGTGGAAAATGATTATTCAATGTACACCAGGCAGAAGAGAAGCAAATTTATCCCAGAAAAAAGAGAATATCAAGAGACACGAGTGAAATTCTAGCTCCTGTATCAAACTGTCTGCAGAATATTTTTTCCTGGAGGATCAAAGTTATTTTTTGATACAGAATAGGCTAAGGAGGAAATAAAAAAAAAATGTCCATCAAAAACTGAACCATCAAAGAGAAGAAGACTCTGCTTCACATTCTTCTGAAAATAAAGCTCATGAAGTGACTTTGTTAGTAAAAGTTTTTCCAGGTTCTCATAGGAAAATGCTTTAAAAACCAAAAACTTGGACTTGAACCATAGTCTGGCATTGTGAACTGCAGATAAATAAGAAAAAGACCAGCAACATTGAAAGTAGAGAATACATGTGAGACTATATACCATCAATTACATTTGAGAAATGTGGATTTATAAGAAAAAGAGGCTGAGAAATATGGGATTTGACTTTCTTAGACTTATAGGGGGACTAACAAGCATTTGTCCCACTTCATATCATTAATGTTTGGAGGGACCCTAAAAGGTAAAAAGAGAGAAAGAAAAGAGAAAGTAACTGTAAGTAAAACAATTTTCATTCTTAAATAAAAAACAAACTGTGCTATGATGGCAGTAGGTACTTTTAATACAAAAAAAAAGGTAAGCGCTTTTGTAAAAACTCCTCAGACCATAAAATAAAAACACAACATAACCATTTAAATATAAATTCAAAAACACACATTATCCAATATGTCAGCACCTTCAAATCACATGATGTAAAAACAATTACCCTCTTCTTTTCTTTAACTTGGGTTTTAAAGACACCTTATCATTAAGGCCCCCTGTCGTGTTAGCTTGCAAGTGTAAGATCCAAAATAACTCATGGTGCTCAGTTTCATTGCCCATGTCTCCCAATCTACCATGGTCATTAAGTATCTCTACCATTTAAATTTAGAATTGTGTTCAGTACTAGTTTCTTTAACATGTCTAGCTAGTGAGTTATTAATACTAAGATTTCTTATATTTCTCATGTGCTCCCTCATTCTTTCAAAAAGTATTCTATTAGTTTTACCTATGTAAAATTTAGAGCATGATTCACATTGCACTAAATATACTAGGTTCCTCGTTCTACAAGTGGCATGTACCCTAAAGTCATAAGTTGTGCCAGTGAGTGGATGGATAAACCTGCTGCTAGAATCTATAAGGTGGCAAAAATTACAAGAGGTACAAGCAAATGTGCCATAGGTAGTAGAAACATCCCTAATGTTATTGTCATTATAGCACAAAATCCTCTTAAGTGATTTTTTTATTTTTAAAAGAAAAAGTGGGTTGTGTTCTCAGAACTCTCTTTACTTCAGCATTTGATGTTAATACGTCAGTTCTTTTTGATAACATTGCATACAGCCTTAATATTACTAGTGTAAGTGAGATTAATGGTAGGCGCTTTTATGCTAGCTGTAGTGTCCGATGTTGTATAATTATTTTACCTACCAGAGAAATATGGAGAAGCTTTACTATTTCTTAGCATCTTGGCCTCATTAATGCCATATCCTACTTCATTAGCTTTATAACCATGTGCTATTATCTCTTCACCCATAACATCTATTTCCTATAGAAATGTATCTTCCCTGTTATTTAGAAGGGGCATTCTCATGGCTTGACCCTTCACTATATTTTTAAAAATGTGTTGCGGGTGTAAACTATGTCTATAGAGAATATGATTTCTGTGACAATCCTTCCTATAGCAGCTAGTAACAATATTCCCCATCTTATTTTTCTCTAGTCTAATATCTACAAAATCAATGTTGTACATGGAAGTATGGCTAGTAAATTTCGAAAAGCATGTGGTATTGTGCAGATATTCAAGAAACTCATTGAATTCATGTTCAGTCCCTTTCCAAAGCATAAACACATCATCCACAAAATGCTTATAGAACATGATGTTGCCTAAAAACATTTTATTAAAGAAAACATATAGCTTTTCCCACTGCTCCAACACTATGTTAGCATAGCTGTTGGCGCAGGGGGGTGTCCATAGCTACTCCTTTTCTTTGACAATAATAGTCACCGTCAAAGACAAAAGTATTATTTTCTAATACAGAAAAGGAGTAGCTAACATAGTGTTGGAGCAGTGGGGAAAGCTATATGTTTTCTTTAATAACAAGTTTTTAAGCAACATCATGTTGTAGAAGCATTTTGTGGATGATGTGTTTATTCTTTAGAAAGGGACTGAACATGAATTCAATGAGTTTCTGAACATGAATTCAATGAGTTTCTTGAATGTCTGCACAATACCACATGATTTTTGAAATTTACTAGCCATACTTCCATGTACAGTATTGATTATTTAGATATTAGACTAGAAAAAGTTGAGACTAGCCGCTATAGGAAGGATTGTCACAGAAATCATATTCTCTATAGACATAGTTAACACCCTCCACACATTTTTAAAAATATAGTGAACGGTCAAGCCATGTGAATGTCCAATCTAAATAACAGGGAAGATAAATTTCTATCAGAAATAGATGTTATGGACCAAGAGCTAATAACACGTGGTTATAAAGCTAATGAAGTAGGATATGGCATTAATGAGGCCAAGATGCTAAGAAATAGTAGAGCTTCTCCATATTTCTCTGATAGGCAACATAATTATACAACACCGGACACTACAGTTAACATAAAAGGACCTACCGTTAATCTCACTTACTCTAGTAATATTAAGGTTGTATCTGATGTTATCAAAAAGAACTGGCATGTGTTAATATCAGGCGCTGAAGTAAATAGAGTGTTGGGAACACAATCCACTTTTTCTTTTAGAAATAAAAAAATTACTTAAGAGGATTTTGTGCTATAATGACAATAACATTAGGGATGTTTCTACTACCTATGGCACATTTCCTTGCCATCTTATAGATTCTAGCAACATGTTTATCCATCCACTCACTGGCACAACTTATGACTTTAGGGTACATGCCACTTGTAGAATGAGGAACCTAGTATATTTAGAGCAATGTGTATCATGTTCAAAATTTTACATAGGCAAAACTAATAGAATGCTTTTTGAAAGAATGAAGGAGCACATGAGAGATATAAGAAATCTTAATATTAATAACTCACTGGCTAGACAAGTTAAAGAAACTAGTATTGAACACACTTTTAAATTTAAAGTGGTAGAGCTACTTAATGACCATGGTAGAGTGGGAGACATGGGCAATGAAACTCAGCACCATAAGTTATTTTGGATTTTACACTTGCAAGCTGACAAGACACGGGACCTTAATGATAAGGTCTCTTTAAAACCCAAATTAAAGAAAAGAAGAGGGTAATTGTTTTTACATCATGTGATTTGAAGTTGCTGACATATTGGATAATGTGTGTTTTTGAAGTTATATTTAAATGGCTATGTTGTGTTGTTATTTTATGGACTGAAGACATTTTTACGAAAGTGCTTACCTGTTTTTTTATATTAAAAATACCCACGTCCATCATAGCACAGTTTGTTTTTTATTTATCTACGATTTATGTGCTTTTGCTTTTTCATTTGGTTGTTCATTTATACATTAGTTTTCATTCTTAACAGTATTTATATAAAGCACTTCATAATATAAATTACACGTTATCTAGCAAAGCATTTTTAGTTACTGTTATGTGCAATGGAGATACTAAAGAAAACAAGTACATTTTTCCTTTTTAGTTTTAAGAAATACAGGTATTACAATGTAAAAGAAAAGGAAAGACTGGGCAAAAACATGTTTGATTTAATGGGCTGTTATCTTTGGCTTTTGGGTGGAGGATGGGGTGTAAGTGTGCACTGAATATAATGCAATACATATAGAGAGTTGACATTTTTCTTTTACTTTTGATTAGGTGAATTCCTGGATTAATGCCCTTGGCTTAATCTAATGACAAGTTTTTTTTGTTTAAGCAAGTTTTTTTTCTAATGAGTGACCACAATGTTATGAATAGTTTTCCTTTAGCAAATAAATGTTCATTGTCAGTTGAGAAGGACATTCTCTTCTTGATGTTTCCATGGAAACAAGCTAACTAAAGGTGAAGGCAATAAATCAAGAGGTCTGGACATTGTTTACTGATGAAAATCTAAAATTAAAGGGCGCAAGGACAAACAACTCAATAAAAATAAAGTTTGAACTTTTTTGACGTGAATAAGCGATAGTAACTTTTCTGGTAACTAAATAATTGAATGCATTTAATTATAATTTAGTTTTATTTAAAGATAGCCTATGCACCTTTTCTAAAGGTTAAAAATTAATGTTTTATGAAATAATATAAGCTGTTTTTCATGTCTGGGAGGGAAATCAAGATAAGACAAGAACAGACAACAATTAGTTTAAGTAGGAACCCACACTGTAACATATGCTTCAGCATGGACAACCTTAATGTTAGGTTAATCAATACCTGTGGCTGCAGGTTTTGATATGGGACAGTTGTTCCTATCAGGAGGGCTAAACTTCATTATTTGAAGACAAACATAATTTTCTGTATTTGTTTGAAGTTAATAAGTTCTGGGGTGTTTTTTTTTGTTTGTTTGAGGTGTTTCACTTAAAAAGTATTGTAAAATGTGACATAGGTTCAAATGGAGATGACAAGAAACAGCTGTATAAAGGATCAACCTGCCAAACAGTGGCTGCACATAATATCAAAGTTGGAAATAGACATATAAAAGTTGTCATACATAATAGTTAGAAATAATAACTTCTAATCAAAATAGATACAGGAAACATATTTTGAAATGTGAATGGCTTCACAGGTATAGGCAAAAGGGTAAGACTATTGCAGAGTGCAAATAGCAATGCTACAAGAGACACATTTGGAAGGAAGTGAACATGTGAACTTGATAAAGAAACATTTAATGATGCATATTAATTAGAATATCAGGAACAAAGGAAAAGAGAAATACTTAGACTAATTGCTGGAGGAGCTCCAATAATGATAGAAAAGGAAACAAAAGACAGCAATGGTATATTTCTGATAATAAGGGGCTACTGGCAAGGGAGGAGGATTGCACTGCCCATGTATTTCTATTCTACCTAAAACTGTTATGGAGCTTAAGAACATTTTGGGAAAAATAATCAACTTTCAGCAGGAAATATTACTTACAGGTACGGACTGTAACTTGATTTCCAACAGGGAGAATATGAATGGGGACATAGAAGGGAAACTATAACAAAAGATGGTAGATGTATCAATACATTTATGAATATATTTGGTATGGAAAACATGAATTCAGTAGCAGAAGCTTGGGGAGAATTTACATATTATTCCCCAAGATACAATAACCAGTCTAGACTACACAAAAAAATAATATTTCACAGGAACATATTCATTTAATTGAAAGCTTTGACACATATCCAATAACCATCTGAGATCATGCACCATTAACAACTAGGACAACAATGCAGGGTAACGAAGTACAAATGAGACACTGGCACTTCCCCACTACCTGATAAAATGAGAGGAATTTACAGAATGGGTAGTGGAAATTATTCAAGAGTTATTAGGAAAGATAGAAATGTATTCAGAAGTTATAGCTAATGAGTGGGATAAAATGAAAGTGGAATTTAAAAATAGGGTGGAAATAAAGGAACAGAAGATATGGTTAAGAAGTAACAAGCATTATTTAGAGGGTCTGACAAATGTTAATGTAATACAGAATAAGTGGGAATCTCACACAACAAGAAGAGGTGCAATTGCAGTGTGCTAAAAAGAAAATAAGGGAGCATCTAGATGATATGCACCAGTTTAGAAAGATTGCTGTTAAGCAACTGTTTTTGGCAATAATTCCAGAGCACAAAAACGTTTAGCAAAACAGCCTAGGTAACAGAAAGTAGAAAAGGTTGTTGCCAAAATTAGAGAGCCTATAACAAGAAAAACAACCAGAGATCATATAGCGGTACTAGAGATATTTCAGAAATTTACAAACTTTTTTATAAACAGAGGAATATGAAAATCAAGAAAAAGCACAAACAGAAATATTTATGGAAGACTTAGGTATACCAAGATTCGAGGGAGATGAGGTTCAACAATTAACAGTTAAGATAAGAGGAGATGAGATAAATGGTGATGTATAATCAAACCACAAGAAAATCTCCAGGAATAACCGGTATTCCTGAAGAAGTTTGGAGGTTTGGAGGTTAGGAGGGAAGAAAGTGAAAAAGAACTGGAGAGTATTCTTTATCAGTACTTGAAAAGGAGGGGAAGCACCAACATCCTGAATGAAAGCTGCGGCTGCTGTAATACTTAAAGACAGATCAGACCCAGCTTCATATAGGCCCACTTCAATTTTAAATGATGTTTACAAAGTGTTTATATCTATAATTGCTAAAAGAATAGCAAAGTTGTTTCCAAAACTGATAGATATGGATCAATGTAGTTTTGTGGAGGGGAGGCAAAATTTGAAAACATTAATAGAACAATGATGACTAGAGGGATCAAAATGTTAAGTAAACACTGCTGTTGTTGGTGGGTCTTGACACAGAGAAAGCATTCAACAGACTAACCTGTGATTTTATGAGTAGGACGATAAAAGCATTTGTCTTCTCTGGTACAATAAAATAGTTAATTAAGAGGATATATGATTGATCAGAGGCAAAAATAAAAGTGGAAGGGTTCCTCTCTGATAAGTTGTGTCTCTACAGAGGAATCAGGCTGGGATATCCTCTTTCCTCATTGTTATTTGCATAAATTTAGAGCCCTTTGCAAAGAAAATTAGAGACTCAAAAATTCAGGCATATAATTGGTATGACAATCAAGAAAAGCTGACTTTATTTGCAGATATTATTTTGTACCCAATGAAACTAGAAAAGGACATCTCAGTGTTGTGGAACATTCTGAGACAGTTTCAAGTCTTTGCTGCGTATAAAATTAATGAAGACAAAACAAAGGCATCAGCTGTAAACTATGCACCCACTCATGAATTGGTTCAGAAATACCCCTGTTGATGGGGACATGACAAAGTGAAGTATTTAGAGGTTGGGTTAAAAAGGATTCTGTTATGGCAGTTAAGGATACGTGACAAGAGACTAAACAAAATATAATATGAAAACTGAGAAACTGGAAGTTGTTGTATATGGATATAGATAGCAAGATGCAAGCAGTAAAAATATTTTTAGTTCCTTTAGTTTTATACGCAGGTCAGGCATATTTTTATCAACAAGAGAAGAAGCTGTGGGCAGTATTTAATAAAGAGTTGAAGGATTTTATCTGGGAGGGGAAGAGAGCAAGGGTCAAGTGGGATAAGCTATATCTTCCAAGAGCACAAGCTGGTTTAGGATTACCTGATTTTATGGGATATTTTAGAGCTACACATTTAAGGATCATATTTATAACACAAGCAGAAAACTATAATTCAAGGTGGGAAGGAATGATGATAATGAAGCAGGGGGGAACTCAAGCAATACAAAGAGAGTGGCATTTTGGATGTAAATCCTTAAGGACAAAAACAACAGCCATACAGAATATTCTATTCATTAAGTAGGAGAAAGTATTCTGAAAACTAAGCCACAATGTACATGGAGAGAAGAGATTCTGCAAGAGGGGTCTGAAATTTACTGGAGAAAACTGGCAAAGGAACCAAGGTATTGGGAGCAAATAACTAGAGAGGCTATGATAATAGAATGGGAAGTGGTCAAGAAGACTTTTGTTCTGTTGGCTAGAGACTGCACTCCCTATCAGAGATTGATATCAGATTATAGGGAAAGAGAAAAGGAAAGGAGAATCCTAAGTGAAATACCTGCTCTGGTAGATTTTTTAGTGGAATATAAAACAGAAGCTGCTATTAAAAAGGGATAATTAGTAGGGCATCAAAAATAATGCATGATTATTATAGGAATCAATCAGAGGAGGTTATAAAAGATTGTGAATGCATATTATAGAAGCAATTCACAGGGAAACAATGGGAGAACATATATATGGTTCCCAAATACGCAGCCATGTCTAGATGATTTAGAATTTTTGTTTGGAAATATTTGTGTAGGTATTTCAATACCCCAAGCAGACTCCAAAATTGTTTTCCATGGTTAAATGGCAAATGTTGGAGGTCGAATGGGCAAGAAAGAAACAAATGGGAATGCATGTTTTGGGAGTGCAATGAGATGGCAGACTTTCAAAATTCCCTACAGAGTACTCTGTCAGAAATACTGAGTGAGCAAATAGGTGTAAATAAGGAAATGATTTGTTTAAACTGGGATACAGGATCTGAATTGCCTAGATACAGTGAGGCTTTGTTAAGTTTAATTCTTCTGGCTACCGAAAAAACGATTACTAGAAAATAGAAATAAAAGACTAAACTAACTGTATTTGATGTAGTGAATATTGTAACAGAGATAAAAGAACTTAGAAGTGGGACCTTTAGAAAGGGGTAGAAGAAAACTACATAGTAAAAAAGGAAATCGGGGGAACAATGCATACAGAATAATGTTTTGGAGGAGATTTAGGATTAAAGGAAGGCAAGAACTGATCAGTTTGATTAATTTTGGATTGATGATTGTATAAAAGAATATATGTGATGTACAATGTTTGTAACTATGAACAAGTTAACATGGTTTGTTTTCTTTTATATAAATGTATGTTTGCCAATGTCTTAAGTGATAATTCAATAAAGGTGTCAAAAATAACATTAACAATCCCTTTCTATATCTTACATGTGACAAAACATTACATGAGTGACACTGGTTGCTCCTTCATAGAATGTTGCTTCATCACTGCTTCTGATTTTATTTATTTTTTGTTAAGCAAGATAGATTTACAGTGGCATTATAGGATGTAGTACCCTACTCAGATACGTCTCACCTGTATGAATGTACCTGTAATGGCACAAGGGGCTGCACTGATTCTTTGCATCTCTTTGGTTGTGGTTCTCATTGTCATTCAGAAAAAAAATGCTGCATAACTGCTTAAGCTACCCTGCAACCCAGTTCAGCTGACACTCACTGTCAAAGTCTATCTTAAATTACGAGACACAGATAGATCAGGCAGTCAAGATTCCGTCTCCCACTGGGGTATCTTATATTTATTTGTGTATCATTCAAATGTAATTTCTACATTTTGGTAAGTATATTATTGATATACATCTTCTTGGTAATATAAGCAGCTGCAAGCCATAATAAGCTACAGGGTGGTTCTAATAAGGAAACAACAAAACACTGTAGGGTATTGTTAGGCTGCTGTTGGTAATGTAAGCAGATATAAGTAATTTCCCTCTAGCATGCGCATTATTAGTGAATAGCAGATTACCGGAGGTGTTGTGAGGCCTGAATCCACAGGACACATTTCCCCCTCTCGAACGTACATCTAGAAAATACCATCAGGTTTAGAAAAAGTCTTCTGTGTTTGTGTTTTGCTAAATGTTTATATATATTTTTTAGTAGACTGGATTTGTATGTGTTGTGTTTTTGTATAAAGTTTTAGTTAAGACAGTAAAGAATCACAAATATACCTCTTATAACGTTTCAAGAAATACATTGTAAAATCAACAGAACAATATACAGAGGATATTTGTTTTGATTTCTGCAATTTTATACTGGTGCAGCTCAAGCTGCCAAAGAATGTCAGCCATTAAATACCTCCCAACCTGTATGTTTCCCAAAGATTACATTCCATCAGAACTAATGACTATATTTTAATTGCTATATTAAATAAACACATTATTTATTGATAAAGCAAATAGTTTTTCATTTTTTAAAAACCTTTTATTAAAAAAAAACACAGATTCAGTAGTTTGTTAGAGTACAGGTATGTTAATATACGCACATATATCCATTACCGTATTCTGAACATAATGCAGCACTGGTGATATTCCTTGTCAATAATAAAGGAGCATAAACTGGAGATAATAGTTATTCAGTACTATGACAAGAAGGTTTGTCACAAATTCACCCATTCATTATCTGATACCCATTTTATCCACTTTAGGGTCACAGAGTACCAGGAGCATGCACATACACACACACACACACACACACACACACACACACACACACACACACACACACACACACACACACACTCGCACACACACACACACACACACACACACACACACACACACACACACACACACACACACACACACACACACACACACACACACACACACACACACACACACACACACACACACACATACATAAACACAAAACACATACACATACTGCTTCCTCCACCTCTGAAACATGACCAGAATTTATAACAAACACATGATGGAAGAAGAGTTGCAGAAATTCTGACATCTGCCTTGATCTATGGCAAGTATTATAGTAACAGACTGGGAAATCTATTCATCAAACAAGAAGTGTTGCTTTTGGAATTAAAAGTCTTGGAACAGTGTTAGATAAGAAAGAGCCATGGCTGAATTTTGAGAAGCTAGTACAAATATATTACTGGCAGTTTGCTTGATCTGTCAATGAGCTGTTTATCCTGTGCTGCTAACTATTAAATAAGCTCTTGGTGGTAAAGATATTGAAGTAAATTACAGTCATGTAATGTGCCAGACAGTAAATCTGGAGAGTTTATTACAGGCTTTTCATGGTAATGGGTATGTTCTTAGAGAAGTGAAAAAGAAATCTCTTATTATTGTCTCTGTAGTGACTAAATCACCTTCTGTTTTACTAGGGTCGTCTTTTCTAAAATTAACTGTACCCCTTTGATCTATTAGATCCTGCCCTAATATCTATCTATCTATCTATAATATATATATATATATATATATATACACATGTATGTATGTATGTATGTATGTATAGGGTTCCCCAGGTGTCTGTGGGGTATGTGAAGTTGAAGTTTTGGGGCATATTGAGAGGACAATCTACACCTGTCTTGTGGGGAGGAGGAGGAGGACCCACTCGCATAAAAGGAATGGCCCAAAATAAGATGTCAGACACACCTACATCTCGAATGAGAAAAACAGAAGGAGGACATAGAGTACATTGGGGCTTAGAGGGAGGGTCTAAACAAGAAGAAGACAGCATAAGTAAAAAGCATGTTGTCTTGAGGAGTGAGTTGTCAAGTCTAAAGATCTAGTATACCGGTTAAACTCTTTATCCTGTGACTTTTCTAAAACATTTGCAGCATTTTCTGAAGCTACAGTGTATGTAAATTGATTGTTTTAAAAGTGAAACCCCTTGATAGGAAAAGGGAAGTCAGTGCTGAGTATAAGATGAAAAAGGTACTGATTTTAAAAAAAGATAAAATCTTCTGTCAGGAAAAATGCAGTTCACTGTGGTGTAAAGCAAGAAAAATGGATTGATCCTAACAGCAAACACTTTGTGAAAAAAATGGTTCACTGTTTTGTAAAGTAAAAGAAACAGCTCTGTACAGACCTGGGGAAACTGATTGTGAGTTGCCTGTACTGAACAATTAGATGCAAATTAGCTAATAAACAAAACAATATGTAAGCTGTCATTACAGGAAGTAAAGAAATGTTTAACTCTGTTGAGATACTGTAACAAGGAATCAAGAAAAAAGCCCACATTGTCCAAAGCTTAAAGCAATGTTGACTTAAACACCAAGTTTATTAAAATAAACCTTCAAAATTTTAAATGCTTTCGTCCATCTACTTTTTTTTTATTTGGAAAGGGACTCCCCTTCAAACAGAGGCATTTTTAAACTATTTGACTAGCACTACAGATTTATTGAGATTTCCATAGAATATGAATCCACATGTCAAACATTCTCTGGATGTTCAACTTACAGTGGACCAGGGCGTATTGATGTCTAGTATATATAGGAAAGATACTTTCTCCAACTGCTATCTCCTCTACAATAGTGGTTATCCTATGCACTGTAAGATACATTTAGTGAAGGACCAGTTCATTAGGGCTGCCAGAATGATTTTGGATAAGGACCTTTTTGAAAAAGAATTAAATCACATGATCTCCGTGTTTTGGATAGAGGTTACCCCTTAGATCTTTTAAAGTCACTGAGTATAGAAGTTGTAGAGAATAGGGAGTCGAAATTCCAGTGTATATTAGGAAAACCTGATCTGCTGAAGGGAATAGGCTCATTCAAACAATCAAGTCTGGAAAATTTCCATTATGGGATGGCCATCAATTATGATTGTTTAAGAAACAAGGTAAGAAACATAATTTCCCAGAACTGGGTCATTCTAAAAACCAGTGAGGAGCTTTACCAGCACCTTTGTCATAAACCCACTTTTATTTACAAAGTACACAACAACATTAAGGAATTATTAGAGAAGGGTAAACAAACTTTTAGGACAGGTACTATTAAATGTGGCAGGTGCAACTATTGTCAATATATAGCTGATATGAAAGAGGTTACTTTGAACAATGTCAGCCTAACAACTATTACATTCAGGAAAGGTGATTGCAACACAGCAGGGTTGGCATATTTGGCTCTCTATAACCAGTGCCTTTCTGTTTATGTGGAGAAGACAGACAGGAAACTTGCTAAAAGGGTTTATGAACATCTGTATGACGTGAGAAGGCTAACCAGAAAAATGCATTACTTAGGCATTTGGTAACAGGTGTAGGTTTTAAAAAAATTGTTTTTGGTATTTTAGAAATAGTTTTGCAAGATCCCAGAGTGGGGGCTTGGGAAAACAGATTAGAATATACAGAACTCCTCTGACAACTTAGATTGGATTCTACACTGAAACCTGGTCTTAATGACCATATTTCAATTAATCCTGTATTAAGAATGAGAGCAGATAAATTGTGAAAGTCATATTAAATGTTTACATCTACCTGTTTTGTTTTTGAACTGTACTTTTTAATTGCATTTTATTAACTATACTTTTAGAGTATATAATAGCTGACATTACTTTTATAAGTTTCTAATGTGGTGCTGTTTTTCAAAATGCATCCTTGCATTTTACTTTGACAGATTGGTTTATGAATTAATTGATAAATTGACTGATACTGTGTAATTAGGTGCTATTTATAAGGATAGATTTTTACACAACTTTTAGTTCTGATGAAGTGCATGTGGATGAATGAAAGCACTTAATGTTCTGGAGGTTAGTTCTAATAAACTTGGTGTTTAAGTCAACATTGCTTTAAGGTTTGGAGAACGTGGACTTTTTTCTTGGTTCTGGTTTTCATATGGTTGCATGTTTACAAACCATTTTGTGGATACGGTAATATTGGTTAACATAAGAGAGTAGTGCTGGCTAATCAAACAAAATCATAAACAGTACTGTGGCATAGTAGAATGAGACTTCTTTGCATAAGAATATCTGTGAAAGTGAGGAATAAATACATATTTGACAGTCCAGTACTGCAGTTGTGAAAAGTGAAACTTATTTGAAACTGTATGTCTAAGGTAAACGGAACAGTTGCTGAGGACTAGACCTTGACTTTCAAATTAGATTAAGAATCGTGAACATGTAGAAAAGACAGATAGGGGTTAGTTTAGAAGTTCAGGTTATGAAGCAAACAGCTAATCGGGGAACATGAGTAAGCAAATGAGAAATGCTCCCAGCATTGTGTAGCTCTGTTAAATGAAGACAGAATATTAACTGGGAGTGCAGAGATGCTATGGTAGCAAGAAGGTGCTGCTTATAAGCAAACAGCTTATAGCACTGGTGGAACAGATGGTCCCTGAGAATAAAAATAGAATAAAACAGATTTTACAAGGCTGTTGGCTGACCTTAACCAAAAAAGGATGCAGCAAAACAGGAAATGAAATGTCTGATTTTTCCAAAACACTTTAAGCATTCTGTAAAAATGCAAAAGTAAGCTTGAAATGTTATGTCAAGGGACATCATAAATCAAAAAGAAAATAACAAGGTGACTTGATGAAATTTCACAGACAAAAGAAAGCTTTGCTTCAGGCTCAGTCTGAAGAAATAATTCTGGCATTTACTAAATTTATCAACCACAATAAAGATCTCATGCATACATGCGTTATGAAATCAATAGAGAATACATTGGCCGCTGAATGTTAATGTAGGCATGCTTCTGCTATCTCCCAGTATAGGATTACACCTATAAAATGTCTGTAACTTTTCACAGGAAAAGATGTCATGGCACTCATTCACACAAGCTGGTAGTTTTGGGTATAAATGTATGTATGCAGTTTTCATTTCATATAATTTCGTATAATGTGTTCCACTGTACTTGACTCCAAACTTGGGTGATGGGGAGGGGGTAGCAGAAAAATAGTTACAGAAAATGTAATTCTTCTGAAGAAATATACTACAAATATACATAAGATGTACCAACTTAGTACACAAACATTTTTAATGTATTTCATCTTCTCTTCCCCATGGGGTGTGTAACAAATTATGCAGAGGGTATAATACTTCCATATTTGCAAAATAGTTACTACAGCAATTATGTCGACCCAGATATACCTTTGACTTAGCAAAATATGTAGGATACAATATGTAGGATACAATATGTAAGATACAGGGACTCCGAAATAGTTACTACTTTTGCTTTTTCATGACATAATCCTTGTCTGTCTACTACATGTTCCAGTGAATGAACTTTTATTCAAAAAGTATTGTTTCTCTTAGCTCACAAATCCGCATCTTCCACTCTTCTCATACATTTTACTAACCTTAAGTTTAAGTTTCACCTTGGCAATTAATGTGGAGGATCATCACTACACGTTGCTATCATGCTTCATCCCATAGTCTTGGGTTTGATTCTTTAAGCTTCTGTGAGTCTGAGCAAATCACTAAACTGAACCAAACTAAACTAAGCTAAGCTAAGCTAAACTAAACAAAACAACACTAAAGTAAACTAAACTAAACTAAACCATGCTTCTTGGCTTCCACTAAAAATGGGCCTCAAACCTGTTGAACAGACCTGTTTAAAAAAATGTAAATTCTGCAGATTCCAGGGAGCCAACATGTGATTTATGAGGACCGCCTTAGATCATTTTTCCTATCCTCACTGTCCTACAGACTGCTAAGGGGTGACCTCTGCTTTGACTTTAAATCCTCCTCACACCCACTACTGCTGAATCTGCTGTATATCTGCAAAAAACAAAAGTACCAGAAACACCCACTGTAATGATTTTACCCTTTCCAGTCTAGATAGGACATGCTAGAGAGACAAATACATCTCACAAAGGCTTCCACTGCTTTAGAACAGGCTTCCCATCCAAGTAGAAAGTACTTCCCTGACTCAATTCAAACACAGTCTGGACAAATGGATGGAAACCTGCAAATGTATCCCTGGGGTGACACCTATGTCTCTGCTGAACAGAAGATGCTGATGTACTACAAAATTGTAAATTGAATATTTCTTAGGTATAAAGGGGAACAAGTAGCACTTCGGAATTTTACTTGGGTAGACTTGAAAAGGCCCCTGAGCTATTAGCCTAGTATCATTCTATATCTCTATGCTAAGTGTTCCTCTGATATAGTCTAATTAGGTAGGATATCATGCAGTCGAACTGTGACATGTACTATGCCTTGTATCAAACTTCCTTTGTTCCCCAGTATAAAGCAGCTGGAATTAAACCCCTTATTGTAAATGATTACATGTAAGCATGACTGCATGTGTATTTATGATCAAGTTTCTTACATTAATAATAGCATATTATTAACTTTGACAGCTTCAGCTCCCTGCCAGTAATACATAAAAGACTTGGTTCTCTGACTGTAGTACTGTTCCAAGGAAACTGTTTGGGTAAAGTTGATTAACCTTGACCCAATGTAAAAAGTGCAATCATGCTTCCAAAAGTAACCCATTCTGGATATTTAATTTTTAAATAGTTTGTTTGCTTCCTTTCTTCCTCATCTTATACTGCATAAGGTACTGGTAGGGATCTGAAAATCGTATGTGTGGCATATCTGTAGTCCATTTTGTTACACTAACTCTTTCTGTAACTATTTACTGATATCTAATCAACACTTTCTAAAGTCTCTGTTTCAGACTTTATGTGCATTATTTTTTCCAGTTAAAGTGAATTTTGTTCAGCTAGCTATTTCACAGCAAATTTGTTTTAGTACATAAACATTTCATATTGCTCTTTATACATCACTTTCATAACAGCATCCTCGTTTTTACCATGTTCTTTTGTAAAATTTTCAATACAATATCTGCTGGTTGTAAAACTCTTGTTTCGTCTATGAATATCAGCTCACTCATTATAATGGACTGTTCCTGCTATCAACCTTAAAGTTCCCAAATTTCCTACAGATTGTATGCTTAGTATAATGGCTTTAATTTCTGCACAGATGAAGATGTTTGTTCTGCATTTTATGTGTTGCCATTAAAACTGAATACACTACATGGCAGTATGTACTAAACTTATTTTTAGCTCTTTCAACATATTTTCCTAAATGTTTCTTTTTCTTAATTTAAAGGCCACTTCTTTAAAGTTCTACCTCATAATTTTCAGTTATTTGGTCTAAATGTACACTTAGAGCCTGAGTGCTGTTTTGCATGGCTCTTGTCTTCTTTATTGTTGTGTAGATACCTTTCACTGCTGTGTTCTTATAATCAAACACTCACATACACACACACACACACACACACACACACACACACACACACACACACACACACACACACACACACACACACACACACACACGTGTATACGTGTGTGTGTGTGTGTTTAATAAATAACCCATGCTAAAGGATAACGCTGCCCCTGCCTAAGATGCAGAAAACTTTACAAATGCCCTCTATGAGCACCTACAAGGGCGGATGGATTGTGCCATCCCTAGCAAAACCAAGACTCACTCCTCTAAGAGAAGGAAACCAGTCTGGTGGACCCCTGCCATAAACAGGCTATACAATAAAAGGAGAAAACTAGTTCAGAAAAAAACAAATCCCAAAAAGGAAAGACATCCCTGATCAGTATCAGTAAGAAACTAAGGTCCCTCATAAAATCATCCAAGGCTAACTTCGAAAGAAAAATAGCCAAGGATTCAAAAGATTACCACAAAACCTTCTTTAGCTATGTTAAGAATCTAAGTGGCAACTCACAGATATGCACTGAACTAGTGCAAAATAGCACAAAATATACTGAACCTACTGATATTTCCAACATCCTGGCAGATAAATTCAGTGCAAACTTCACCCCCTCTCACCCCCAAAAGGGCCCACAACAATATCGGAAAAGTGTAATGTCCCAGAAATCACAGACGCACATGTGAAAATAGCACTTTCAAAAGCAAAAAATACAGTGTCAATGGGGCCAGATGGTGCCCCCGGCTGCATCTTGCATGAACTACAGAATGAATTAACCCCCATCTAAACACGCTGTTCAACCTCAGCCTCTCAACAGGCTATGTGCCCATAGAATGGCAGACAGCAATGGTTATTCCACTCCACAAAGGAGGGGCCACAACTGACCCTGGTAACTATCGCCCAATAAGCCTGACTAGCCTGGTCTGCAAGGCTATGGAGTGCATCATCATGGAACTCATTAACAAAGACATTGAGAACCTCCAAACACTTGCCCCGATCCAGTTCAGCTTTGTTAAGAGCAGATCATGCCTACTAAACCTGGTTGACTTCTTTGAGATAGTCACCAAGGCCATAGACGAGGGAAAGGTTGTTCACACAGCCTACCTTGACCTCACCAAGGCTATCGACACCATTCCCCACTCGGGTATTACAGAAAAACTCATCAGCCTGAACATAAACCCCTACGTCATGAGATGGGTTGCCAACTGGCTTACAGACAGAACTCAAATGGTAAGAATAGCGGGCTCCATGTCCGACTCTAAACCAGTCACAAGTGGTGTCCCGCAAGGCTCGGTCCTGGGACCCCTACTGTTCGGCATATACTTCTCAGAAGTACAGGCAAACACAGGAGGACTATGGCTAACCAAGTTTGCCAATGACTGCAAACTGGGAGCCATAACTAACTCTCCAGCTGACACGGACATCCTCCAAAAGGGCCTTACTGAGATGGACACCTGGTGTCAAAGTCATGGCCTCAAGCTAAATGTCAAAAATGCATAGTCATCCCATTTAGGAAAAACAAAACACTCACAAATTACCACATAGGTGGCAGCCCCCTTAATACAGAAGAGGTAATAAGAGATCTGGGGACCCAGGTAGATAGTAATCTCTCCTTTGACAATCATATTGCTAAAGTAGTTAGGAAATCCTTCTATGCGGCCCATCTAATAACTAAATGGTTTGGTTCACATCTAGAAATAAAAAGGGTATAGTGCTCCTCTACTCGTCACTCATCAGACCCATCATAGAGTACAATGCCCCATTTGGGATGTACCTCACAGGACACTTCCAACAGCCGGAGAGACCACAAAAGTATCTCACCAAGAGGATTACTGGCCTGAAACATATGTCCTATGCAGCCTGACTGAAAAAACTCCGGCTGTACTCAGTGGCATATTGCTTACTCAGAGGTGATCTCTGCCTGACTTACAAAGCCATATCCAGCTCAGAATTGATGGACATGCTCTACCTAAAGAAATCCAAGTCATTGGGAGCTAAGCACTCTAGTGAGCGAAACCTCGCCACAACAATAAATAGAACATGTTGGAGGGATAGATTCCTGTCACAGAGACTCCCCATGCTTTGGAACAAAATTCTAAACTACATTAGGCAGAACCCCTCACTAACACTCTTCAAGAGAAACCATGAAGAGTGGATGGGTAACAGAAAATACACCCCTGGGATCACTTCATTGGCTCTGCTTGACAGAGGATCAGTTTATTAATTAATGGGGCGGAGAAAGCCAACGCTCTCTGGCTAGGCTTATAAATGCCCTCAAGCAGATAGCCTAGTACCTACCTATGAACCTATGAACCTATGTGATAAATCTAAGGTTTAAATATACTTTAGCCTGGCCATAAAGTTAAACATGTAAATATGATAAGACAACTAAATGTCACCTTTTTTCAAGCTCACAAGGAGTGAATAGAAACTAAAAGGTGGAGATCAAGAGTTCCATTGCAGTGCACAGGAAATGTTAACATTTTCATTTAGCCCTGGGGCTGCTTCTGCATTTAGCTGTCACTTCAGTTCTTTAATTTCCAGATAACAATCAATGTCTCCAAAGAACACATTAACCCTTTCTAAAACAAAAAAAGTGAATTTGGTGAAAGCTGAACATTGCACACTATGCTTGCTTAAAGCATTATTATAGTTATGTGACCGCACTGCTGCCAAGTGTTTGTTTATGTGGTCAGAACATTTTCCCCGATTCTTCCCTATGTAAAAACAAAAACATGCTTCGCAGACAGTGGCATACACTACAAAACTTGTGTGACAATCATCAAACTATTGAAATTTGACTGTAAGGTTACAGTGTCTGAAATGAAATTCTGTTCCTGTATAAATGGAACTGCAATCAACACAATGAACACATTAATACATGCCTGATGACTTATTCACGAAAGTCTGGTCGTCGTTGGCAAAAGGAGGGTCTCTATTTTCAAATGACATTCACAAAGTTTGAGTTTTATTGTAGGCAAATGATGGTGCATTGCCAAGAAGATGAGAAAAGCTTCTGTCCCTCTTAAGAATGCCTCAGTTGTGACAAATATTCCTGGTAGATTCCATGTCTCTGCTGACTGGCAGAGGAAAGCTCAAAGTGCAATCTGTATTGGATGCTGAGCCATTAGAAGAAAAATTATTGGGTTGATACCCGAACTTAATAATTGGTTTAAAATGATGGTGCTGTTCTTCAGCTACTTTTACGAGCAGCCTATCTACTAAGTGTTCAAGATAGTTTCTGTGCAGGAACAGTTGCTTTAAAAAGAGACTTTCATTGAGAGAAGCATCATCACTTATAATGCATAACAGTCTGATAAACTGTCCATGCACTATGTTCTTCTTCATAAATGCAGGATGCTGGCTGGTAAAGTCAGGAAGTTATTCCTGTATGTCTTTTTTATGTACACATTAGAAGCAAAGCCACCTGTTCTTGGATCTATGGTAATCATAGTATCTAAGAAATTAACGAAATAGCCATAACCAGATAAAACAAATTTGCTTTTATATTTATACATCTGACATGGCTTAGTGGTAAATCACTTTGGCTATAGTGTGCAAGGTCCTGGGTTTGAGACTTGCAAGGGCTGATTCTTTCTATAAGTTCCATGGTGCGTGTGATAACTGTGTAATGCTATAGTGTAACATACTAGTTAGGAAGGAGTTCTAATCCCTGACAGGGCAGCTGTGGAACTCTGTGTGTGTAGAGATTAATGATTTGACAGGGACACAGGAAAATAATTTTCTTGGGTGGCAAAAGCCAGGATACCTTTTTGGCTAAGCTTATATAGGCCCTAGAGCCAACAGCCTAGTACCTACCTATGAACCTAAGGAAACCAATGCTTTCAGACAAAGAGTCTACAAAAGACTGTAATGCTGGTACTGTACCTGTCTACACAAAAAAACAACATCATCGATATAATGGCGGTATAATGCAATGTGTTCATATCCTTGCAAATATTTTAAAGTCTCTAGCTCCCAAACACTTAACTCTAAGTTAGTATAAGCCAGAGCTATTTTAGACCTCATGGCTATGCCTCTAACCTGCTGATAAACGTTATGGTTAAAGAAGAAAAAGTTATTTTTGAGAACTAGGGAAATGAGTTGTAACACAGTTTTTACTTTGTCATTTGAAAACCTGCAAAACTCTGCATGAACCTTTGGACAAATTCAAGACCTTTATCATGTGGAATGTTAGTATATAATGCTTTGATGTCCAGTGTGTCTAGGAGACAGTCATTTCTTGGGAGTTGTGCCAAAAACTAGTCATTTAAGAAATCCAATGAATCCCTGCTATAGAAAGGGGTGGCTTGCACTACAGGGCTAAGCAGATAATCTAAATAATCAGAAGTCTTTTCTGTCTTGTTTTTTTTTTTATTTGAAATAATCAAACGGGAAGGTGGGTTATCAGAATTTTTGTGAATTTTAGGTATCCCAAACATTCTGCCAAGACTCGGAGATTGCACTGACATGAAGAAAAAATTATCAAAGGTTATGAAATTACTCTTTTGTAGTTTTTATAAAGTCTTATAAATGTATGCAAATTGTTGATGAATTAATGTAATGTCTACTAGCTGGTAGAACTTGTCATTGCATAGCATTGCTTCTACTTTATCAATATACATAGACTGTTCTATGGTACGATCCCCGCACACTTGTCCGCTTTCATGATTCTAAGATGTTTGTCACTTTCTAAGTTCAATAAGGCATTCTGCTCCTTGTTTGTAAAGTTAAACCATTTATTAGGGCAGTCGTTATGTAAAATTTCCTTAAGATCTCTTTTGCATACTGTCTGGAAGGTAAGTAAGGTATTGAGTAAAACAGGGTTAAATAAACTTCTCCTTTGTAGAGGACAGTGAGTGATTTGTGCATTACTAGTGTCCTGGGTACTCTGTAAATCTTCAGACTCATCATTTTCAAACATAAATTTCAAGTTCAGTTTGCAGGTAAACAACCGTAAATACAAGAGTAGATTGGGAAGCTGCACTTTTTGGGAGGGAATGAAAGTAAATCCTTTGCTCAGCACTTGAATATGTTCAGGAGACAAACTCCTGTCTGTAAGGCTGAAAATTGCACAGTTCCTAGTGGCAAGCCATCTTGCCCTGTGGTTAATAGTTCTGTCTGGCACTGGTTATGATAGTCCTGGGGTGCACCTGCCCCCTCCCTCTCCCTCGGCCCCTGCCTCTCCCACTGGCACCTCGGGAAGGTGTTTGTCCCTTGTGAAAAAAATTGGAATTGTTGGGGGACAAAAAAGGTTGGTGTTCCATTGTTTGAACTTGTTCTGGGGCCATGTTCATAGATTGAAAGCAGGGAGGTAGGTCAAGTCTGCTTGGTGTAACATTCCTTTTCTCATGACTTGGAGTGTAGGGTCTAAGTGCTTGTGCAGCTTGGTACTGTCTGTTGGAAGAGGAAGTAGACATTTTATTATGTCTACCCAATCAAAAAAGCGGTCTGATTCTTGTACTGCTGTACATCCATATTCAGTTTATTTATTTTTCTCTGTACCACCAATACTCTTGGGTGAATGCCATTGAAAAAATGGTGATATTGAGGAAAGTCTGGATGACTTGACAATTTTGTCATGTAGATCAGAAATCTGGGATTTAATGGCATCCAAATTTTCTTTATTAAATCTGTTAATCTCTTGCATAGCCTGTAAACCTGCCTCATTGTAAATAGTGGTGAGTTCTTTAAATAACCAGGAATCAGCTGTGATTCTGTTCGGGAATTTATAAACACGCAGACCCATTGGAACTATTTTGTATTGTAAGCAGGTGTCCAGAAAAAGGATGTCATGTTCAATATTCTTGTAGGTGGTAATCAAGTGTTCTAATTTAAAAATCAAGGATTACAATTGCCATCTCGATTTCTTTGCATGCTATTCCAGCTAGAAATGTTGATGTACACAATTTGCATTACTATATATTCCCCTGCCTAGTTTAAATCATCAAGATACACAAATTTTAATTATATCATTGTCATTAATTAAACTTTTCATTACCCAAAACTGGCTTGATAGAGCCAAGATTTCATGGGATGGTTTTCAACAAATGGCTATTAGGTATATAACAACATATCATTTATTTTTAACAAATCACATTAGACATTCCCATTATGATAATTATTGGGAAAACACTTCAATTTTATCTTGTAATAAGTCTCTAAATAGTTGTATTAATGTCAATCACATTTATGCATCAGTTTCCCAAACTTTTAATCAGGACACCTATTTAACGGTCTTTATCATTTTGTGTATACCTTACTGTCATTCTGTTCACAACCTTCTTTATAAATGACCTTTTTGCATGTGGCATTTATTCTGTACATAGTTTTTGCATATATTGTCCATGCTCCTGTTTTATGTATATTGCAAAGTTATTATTGTTATTATTAAAAGTTTGAATATCAAATAAACATATTTGAAAAAAATAGAAAATGCCCTTTCCCTGGTATTGAGCGATTTCAGACTTGGATAAGTAGCAGATGATGTTGGGGGCACAGAGCCTTACATGGGGTTTAAAGGGGATTGTCCCCCACAAAAAACACTGTTTTTACTTTCATGTCCAGAGGTTATGTCATGGACTATGAACATTGACATGTCATATTTTTCAGTGGATGTTTTGTTTATTTCCAGTATACATGTATATCTATATATCTATTTTTACATCTATCTATAAATAGCTGAGTGTGTTACATGTATTTGTAATGCAAATGTTTACATTTTGTTTTACCCAAGTATTAATAACTAAATGAATAATAAAACTGACCTTACAAGCCATATAAGACAAATGTGAGGAAAAGTAAGTATTCGGCATTACTTTGGACACACTTAAGTATGCACATGTGTCCAGTTAGGCACACTTCTTACAGTATTGCAGTAGCATGGAAACATAGCAATAACTTTCCTCTTTCTCTCTGTATTGTTCCAGCTGTGGATGCAATTAGGTTGCGCAGTTAAGTTTCCATTTTGGCTAAAGTTGCAACCAATAATGAAGCAATGGCTAACATCAGAAATGTGGGGAAGGGTCATCCTGGATAAAGACCTGTGCTTAGAAGGACATGTTATAACTATAAAAGCAAAACTGAGCCAGATGACTGATATATGATAAAGAACAGAAGGACACCTCACATCTGAAATTTAAATTGACACTTCTCAAATCATACTGCCACCAAGGCTTGCATTTGTAAACAATGGGCATATTAAACTAGCACCAAATGTCAGTTGCAAACTGCCTTCATCTACAAAATTGAAAAACTGTAACAGAACCTTCACACAAGACCTACTGCTGCAAGAATTTCATACAACTTAATTGACTTGAGGTTCATTCACAGTTAATCATATCAGCTTTGCTTTATGCCAAAAGTGTTGGGTGAAGATGTTGCTACTTTCCAAAAACAGAGTAGTTTGGTATGTATGTAAAGGATAACACTAATGTGGTACAGGACGTAACCTTATTGTATGCAGAAATGTTAACAGATACAGTGATTTTGCAGTGAGCAACTTCTCCATCACATGCAATACCATTCCCATTCTGTGAAAAGATAATAACACTTCTCTTTCAAATTACAGCTGATTGAAATTCTAAACTGGAGACCTACACACTTCTATTGTATTACATGCCATCTTTATCACATAATATTTCTCCTGCTACTGTAAAAGTTCAGGAAATATGCAAACATATTAACATGTAAATAAGTAACTGTAGTAAGTAATCTGCAATAGAGTTCTGCCTTTTCTTGATCTGCATTTTATTTTTTATTAGCTATACTTATGATTTCTAAATGGATTCATAGTAAGTAAGCAGACTGTAAAACACCAAAGCAGAAAATGAACATGCTAACTTGAGACTACGCAATGTTCAGTTTAACATAAAGTATTTTTGCATGCAAGCTACTTGCATGCCGGACATGGGCATATTTACCATATATCTCCATCACTAAATATATTAACTCTAAGACTGTGTTATCTTGGCAGGAAGGCTAAACAGTGCATCCAATAATTTTTGTAAACTGGTATAATTTTTTTTTGGTTCCCCTTGGGACATTATTAAACTGTCATAGATTCCTAGTACCCCACATCTGCCAGCTCTACCTGCATATCCCCTACCTCTTTGGACTTATTCTGTTATTGATGGGGATGGTTGTGTATTATAAGGTTGCCCTGGGGGCTTGGCCATCTTTATGTATTTGGCTTTCACTTCTCACTTTTAGATGTCACAAAACAGCACATATCAACTTATCAAAAAACTTGTAGCTGTAGATTGCTTTTCCTTTAAAGAGTGCATCGATTTATATACACTTTGGCTATATTTCACTTTAATTCCTCTCTATTAGGTAGCAGGCAATAACATTCATCATCTTGGAAGAATTAATATGGAATCGTGTTGAACTGTAAACAACTCTTATACGGAATGCCAGTTGATCAAAAATTTTTATATATTCCTACTCCAATATCACACCACGGTGGAGAAAAGAGAAAACTCAGTTACTTATAAAAGCTATTTTGGTTAAATGTCTTCAATCTACTGTTACTTGTAGAAATGGTTGCTGATCACTCTACATGTTTAAATACAGCCTGCAAATATTGAACAGATCTGCCCATTACTGAATTAATACAGCATCCACATGGTAAGCTGTTCTCTGTGTGGAAGAACTGCACATCACAGTTTTTCAACTGGACATTGTATTAATTCAATAACACAAAGAGTACCTTCCCCAAGACTGTATTTATTCAACACTGCTTCTGTCCCATAACGTCACTGTATATGATGCAATACTGCCAGTGTGCTACATGTTGATATATGGTATTAACAAATGATTTTCAGTATTACAAACTAAATAATTAGGTTAGAGTCTAGTCCAAATGCTAGTTCAGTTTTTTTGTAAATCAGAATTAGATAGTGTTGTGGGGAAGAGACCAGTTGGCATAATGGTTAAGGTCTTTGCCTCCCATGCACAAGGTACAAGGTTCGATCCTGACCTCTGACCAATGCCTGTTTGGAGTTTGCACGTTCTCCCGGTGTCTCTCTGTGGGGTTTCTCCCATGTCCAAAAAACATGCTGAGTGTTTCCATCTCAATCTCACCAATGAATGGAGCTGTGGGCAACATCACAGACTCTACATGGTGCCATATAGGGAAAGAGTTGTACAGACCAACTGGTTTGGGCATCTACTGTGGTGCACAGTATCCTCAAGATAGGAGAACGGTCAGTGATTCGGCAATGTTGACTAATGTTGCCAAAACGGGCATGGGTAGTTACCGGTGATAAGAGGGTTGAGGACCTGGCCCTAATGCTAGGAGGGGTATATGTGTCCCTATTATTGGCCACTGTGTGCCTGCCATAAAGCCCCCAGCAGCCCTGGGTAAAACCAAATTGCCAAAAAGCTGGAAGTAAAACCAACTTGCCAAAAATGAACTGAGAATTGCTATGCTTAATGTAGGTTCATTGACAGGATGCAGCTTGGAAGTGGATTACATGATGATACAGAGAAGGCTGGCCATCCTATGTATGCAAGAGATGGAAGGGTAGTGCAGCAAGACTACATTCAGACAGCAGTTGCAGGAATAAATCAGGACAACATGAATTGACTTGACAGAACAGGATAGGAGGACTGCCTGGATCCTCATGGGTGGAGCAACAGAAATAAAGAAGGAGAAGCCATTCTAGAGTTCTGTCTGGCAAATGTTGTGATAGTAAATGGTTCAGAGAGACAGTCACAACATCACATACAAGAGTTGCCCACATCACATACAAGAGTAGACAACATGCAACTCAGGTAGACTTACTCCTGGTAAGGAAAATACACTGGGGTAAAATCCAGGATTGCAAAGTCATCCCCAGTGAAACAGTCGGCCCACACCATAAACCAATACTTGCCACAATCAGCTGCAAGCAGTGGTCAGAGAAGACTCACCAGGCTGAAGACCTGGATAGTTGACTGGAGAGAAAGTACAACAGTTCAAGGAATTCCTCATGGCTCTAGCATCCCAAGAATTCAGGGCTCTAGCACCCCAAGAAGAGGAGGAAATAGGTGAAGTTGAACAAGAATGGCAGTGACTAAAAACAGCATATGTTAGGACCACAGAAAAGATATGTGGCCGAGCGTATGGAAATAAGGTACATAAAGAAAGCTACTAAAAACTCATGATGTCCACCACGGCAGTAAAACTTAATAGTAAAATTAAAACTTTAATAAAAAGAATATAACATAAAATAAGCAGTCCTCAGTCTTCCGATAAGCGCTTTCGGCAAATAAGCCTTCCTCAGATCGTATACCCACATAAAGAAAGCTGGTGGAATGCAGAAGTCCAGGAAGTCATCAAAAGAAAGAAGGAGTGCAGGAAGAAGTGGGAGATAGAAAAGACTGACCAGGCTAGGAAGGACTACTGGTTGGCTAACAAAGAAGCTATGAAACTCTCTACTCTTACCTCTCATCACTCAGACTTGCAAGAGATTGGAAGCCACCAAATTGGAAGCCACACACTCCCCAGCCAAGACTGGAATAGCTGGTCAAGAGGAGAAGGCACATCACATGGAATCCAGAACACACACAAGCACTGCCATCACAAAGAAACACAAACCACACACCCACCTTCATGGAGGCTCTCAATAAAAAATCTACCCAAACAGCAGAGACCTCTAAGGCAGAAACATACTCGACCAGCACAACACAACACTAATCATGAGACACATAACTCTCCTAAACAGTGTGCCACTCAACCAAAGCCCCTAAGGCAAAACAGCATGCCCAACACACTTGTCATAGGTGACTTGATAGTGAGGCACACTGATGTCTCACTCACTAGGTTGAATAAGGAGAAAGTAACAGTCAGCTGCCTGTCAAGAGCCAGGATCTGCCACCTAATGCATGCACTCAGGTCCCTCAACAACAGGTACAAATATGACTCTGTCATTGTACATGTGGGTGTGAATGACCTGAGATGTACCTCCCTGGACTACATGAAAAGAGACATAGAGGAGCTCTCGTATTATGTAGCCCAGGCAAGTATGACCCTAGCCCTGAGCAGCATCCTACCATCACCCAGAATGATACCATAGTACAAGCAAAAAAATGATTGATTTCAACAATTGGCTAAGCTTCTGGTGTCATTCTAAGGGGATCCAGTATCTGTCTGCCTGGGATGACATGATTGATAGACCTCAATGCTTTGCCAGAGATGGCCTGCATCTGTCACCCCAGGGCTTCCGGATACTGGCCAAGGCTCTTGCCACCACTATAGTGCCTTTTTTAGGCCATGTTCCAAAGACCAAATTATCACTGTGACAGCTACAAACAAATGCAATCCGAGGGTCATGCTGCTCAATGCTAGAAGTCTAAATCTCAAAATGCACTCACTCAAAGCACTTCTTAAAATGGAGAACATCGACATTTGTGCTGTAACAGAGACCTGGTTCAAGGCAGCAGAAAGCACCCCTGCACTACCAGGCTATAACTCATTCCACACCTTTTGGCCTCAGAACTTGGACCGAAGTTCCAAAGGTGGTGGTGTTTCCATATTCATAAAGGATGCGCACACCTCCAGACTGGTAGCCCAACATAACGCATCAGAGATACTTCAAGTGCAGCTAACATTGGGTAAAACAGTGATTCAGATTGTAGGCTGCTATAGGTCCCCAGCCATGTCCCAAGACACACTAAGCATCCTGGAGAATATTAGGGTCCAACCTAACACTATCATACTGGGTGACTTCAACTATCCCTCCATTAACTGGGAAAACTACTCATGCACCAATACACTTGCTCAACACTTCCTGGAATTCATTAATTCCAATATCCTGGACCAGCTCATTCTTACCTCCACTAGAGGCAGCAACATCCTTGACCTGGTCATTACTAACATGGGCGACTGTTGCTCTACACCAATAGTCAACTCCTGCCTGGTTAGATCTGACCACAAACTAATCACCTTGAAAATCCATATGCTTCCCACCCCACCACCCAAAGGTAACCACCATGAAAAACTTCTCCAAAGCTAACTTTGGGCTCCTAAAAACAGAGGTGGCTAACTTCACAGCACCCATGCAAATGGAGAATAGTTGCATGACTGCCGAATCATACACCAATGCACTGTATGAACACGTACACAAATGCATGGATCTCGCCATGCCTAATAGAACCAAGACGCTCTCCTCCAAAAACAGGAAGCCAATCTGGTGGTCCCCTGCCATATACAGACTCTACAACAGAGGGAGGAAACTGATATGGAATAAGGTGAAGCCCCAAGACTGGAAAAACTCCCTTATCAGCCTCAACAAAAAGTGGAGATCCCTCATCAAATCCTCTAAAGCTAGCTATGAAAACAGAATTGCATCAGATAGTAAAGACAACCACACGCCCTTCGATAATTATGTAAAAAATCTCAATGACAATACACAGATTTGCTCTGAGCTACTGCACAACAGTAACTCCTACACTGAGCCAACAGATATTGCCAATATTTTGCCCGACAGATTCAGTGCCAGCTTTACCAACCCCCCCACCAAAGGACCAATCACAATACCAGTAGATTGCCAGGCACCCAGTATTACTGCTGCACAGGTTAAAACAGCACTGTCCAAGGCCAAGAATACAGCTTCTATGGGACCTGACAATATCCCATGAACTACAGAGTGAACTGGTATCTCACATGTGTGCCCTGTTCAATCACAGCCTCACCTCAGGCTTTGTCCCTACTGAATGGCACACTGCTACAGTCATCCCTCTTGAGTCTGATATGTAAAGCTGTAGAACACAGCATCATGGACCTAATAAACAAGGATACAGGGAATCTCCAAACTGTGGATCACACACAGTTTGGTTTTATGAAAGGTAGGTCATGCCTGCTCAACTTGGTTGTCTTCTGTGAGTCAGTCACCAGAGCTGTGGCTGAAGGCAAGGTGGTTCATACAGCCTACATTGATCTGGCCAAGGCCTTTGATACCATTCCCCACTCAGGAATCATAGAAAAACTCACTAAGCTAGGCATCAACCCCTATATCACTAGGTGAATTGCAAACTGGCTCACAGTGTGAAACTAGCTGACTCTAAGTCACACTGCCGAATAGTCATGAGTAGAGTCCCACGGGGTTTGGTCCTGGGTATTCTCCTGTTTGATATCTACTTCTCTGAAGTCCATGCCAACATGAAGGGACTCTGGCTGATGAAGTTCACTGACATTTGCAAGTTGGGAGCTATCATTAACTCCTCAAGTGATGTTGACATCCTACAGAATAGCCTCACTGAGACCAACAACTGGTGTCAGAACCATGGCCTTAAGCTCAATGCCAAAAAATGTGTCATCATCCCCTTTGGGAAAAACCTGGTTCCCATGAATTACCACATCGATGGTAGTCCACTGAACACAGAAAGCGTTATAAGAGATCTGGGAACACAGGTTGACAGCAACCTCTCTGTTGATCACCACATTGCCACTGTGGTCAGAAAGTCCTTCTATGTGGGCACATCTCATTACTAAGGGTTTTGCATCCAGGAAGAGGTTATTGTCTCCCTCTACTCTTCCCTCATTAGGCCACTCATTGAGTACAATGCCCCATTTGGCATGTACCTCACTAGACACCTGCAACAACTGGAGAGGCTGCAAAAGTACCTCACAAAGGGGGATCCTAGGCCTTAAAACACTTGTCCTATATGGACAGACACAAAAAACTCCAATTTGAGAGCAAGCTAGCAAGTACGACTGGTGCTCGGCAACCAAGCTTGTTTGACCAATACAGAAAATAAAGCCAGCACCTCGAATGGTTCCAATGAATAGAATTTATTACACAAAAACTAGACCGGTTTCAGCTGTTAAGCTTTCATCAGTAGTTACAAAGACAAAATAAGAACTGCTCCTTATATACCCTATAAGTGAGCAATGACATCACTTCCTGTCAAGGAAGAAAAATCATTAGATAAATTACAAATAAAAATAATTAGTTATAAAGCATACAAAGAAAGTTTGCAAAGAAAATTATTGTCCACCTTAAGCTGTACCAAACTATCATTAATATCAGTTGGTAAGAAAATAAAATGTTACCTTGGTGTGGTGAAGAAGATGTGTGCTGTATAGAATAAAAATGGTTAGCACAATTAGACATGATTTCATAAAATTCACTGTAATGATGTCAGTAAGTCATATTGGGTTAACAGTGTAAACACACATCAATGTGGAGTAAGAATACCTGAGAAAAGTAAATATAATAAATAAACATTTTAAGTAAATCACATTTTGTCATTAAGCCCTGGTGGGAAAAGCCCACCGAGTTTGACTATCCATCTTTTCTCTTTTTTGTTAAGAATGTCATGCCATCCTGTTTAGAATGCCCTATTTCCAATGATGTTATCAATAATACAAAATGAAAATTTGGCTGTGGGATGCTTGATGGTGTGTCTGTATAGTGCGTTTGTTGGCCTACAATTTCTGATATCTCCCAAATGTTCCGATATCCTGATACGAAATTGTCTAGATGTTTGACCTACATAGAATGCCTGGCACGTGCAGGTGGCTAGATAAACAATCCAGTCTGAACTGCAATTTCCAAAGAATTTGATATCATATAACTGACCAGTATTTTTGCTTGTGAAGCTTTTAGTTTTGAATATATAACCACAAAAACTGCAGTGGCCACAGGGATATGTACCCACTAGTTTGTCCCCTGTTAATGTTCTCTGCATACAAGAGTTATCATCCATAATACTCCTTTTATAATGAGAAAAATGGAAACCTAGTGTTTTGCCCTTCCTATATGAAAAATAACAACGTTCTCCTAAATATCCCTCCAAAAGAGGGTGAGATTTGAGTATGTTCCAATGTGTATTAATGATATTGATAAGATTGTGACTGTTTCTTCCATATGTGGTGACAAATCTGCATATGTCTGGATTGTTGGATCTGGCTTTTTTCTTGTAAACTAGCAATGAATCCCTGGGTTGGGTGTTACTCCATTGTGCAGCAGAACTGATTGTATCCCAATGATATCCTCTGGCCAAAAATCTATTGGTTAAATCCTCATGATGTATATTTAAATCCTGTTCCGATGAACATATTCTTTTTATTCTCAGAAACTGAGATTTCAGAATGTTCTTAATAATGTGTTTCGGATGGAGACTGTTGGCATGTAGCAGGGTATTGTATTGTGGAAATTTACGATGTACAGATGTTTTAAGTGTGTGATCAGGTTGTCGTTGTAAATGGACATCTAGAAAATGAATGTCATTCAGATCATATTCCACAGTAAATTCAGTCCCCCACATGTTTCCATTAAGGTGTTCCATAAATTCTTGAAGATAGTCGGGACCTCCTTTCCATACAAGCCAACAGTCATCCAAATATCTCCTCCAGATGTCAATTTCCGGTAGATACACATTATGCAATTCATCATAGATGATATGCTCTTCAATGTACCCCATATATAGGTCTACATAAATTGGTGCAAAAGAGGCTCCCATGGCCGTACCTTGTATCTGCCAGTAACAATCTTGTTGGAAATAAAATACATTTTTAGTCAGAACGTGTTCTGCCATGCATACAAGTAGTGTGTTCAATCCTGGGGGATAGATGTTGGCTTTGTTCAGCCAAAAATCCAGGGCCATCAGTCCTGCCCAGTGTGGAATGCTAGTATATAATGATTTAACGTCCAAAGTGCATAATAGCCAACCGGGTTCAAGTTGCGATTCAGAGACAATTTGTAAGAATTCCGTGGTATCTTGAATTCTGGATCTGATGCATGATAATAGTGGTTTGAGTTTCTCAGTCAGAAACATAGATAAAGGTTCCATCAGGGATCCAATGCCAGATACAATCGGTCTGCCCGGTGGTTTCTTAATAGATTTATGAATTTTGGGCAGCAAATAAAGGTATTGTTTTGCAGGATCCTTGACCGTGAGATGTGTTTTTGTTTTGTCAGAAATAATGCCAGCATCAACTGCTTCTTGTAGAAAATCACCAATTTCTTGTTGAAAAGAGGGTGTAGGATCTGTGCTCATTTTCATGTAATGATGATGGTTGGACAATTGTCCATTTCCCTCATCCCGATAATAATCGGCGTCCATGACAACAACCGCACCCCCTTTGTCAGCAGAGAGTATAACTATATCCTTATTGTTTTTAAGTCTGGTCAGGGCAAGTTGTTCCTTATAGGATATATTATTGTCTAATGACAAAATGTGATTTACTTAAAATGTTTATTTATTATATTTACTTTTCTCAGGTATTCTCACTCCACATTGATGTGTATTTACACTGTTAACCCAATATGACTTACTGACATCATTACAGTGAATTTTATGAAATCATGTCTAATTGTGCTAACCATTTTTATTCTATACAGCACACATCTTCTTCACCACAGCAAGGTAACATTTTATTTTCTTACCAACTGATATTAATGATAGTTTGGTACAGCTTAAGGTGGACAATAATTTTCTTTGCAAACTTTCTTTGTATGCTTTATAACTAATTATTTTTATTTGTAATTTATCTAATGATTTTTCTTCCTTGACAGGAAGTGATGTCATTGCTCACTTATAGGGTATATAAGGAGCAGTTCTTATTTTGTCTTTGTCACTACTGATGAAAGCTTAACAGCTGAAACCGGTCTAGTTTTTGTGTAATAAATTCTATTCATTGGAACCATTCGAGGTGCTGGCTTTACTTTCTGTATTGGTCAAACAAGCTTGGTTGCCGAGCACCAGTCGTACTTGCTAGCTTGCTCTCAAACTGAATACTCCTTGTTTTGCTGGCTGTTGGCGTTCGTGTGGTTCCACTTTTATCAACGCCATTTTGGTTGTTTCCTTGTCTGTTGAGGAGGGCTCCTCACTGACGGTTGGCGTATATACTGCTTCGGGATTTATACCCCTTTAGCATCTATTTCATTTTTGTCCACCATCAAGTACCTTTGGAACTTTATCTTTGGACTTTTTTTCATTTTTTACCAAGCGTTAAGGTCTACAATTGAATTGAAAACCAGTTGGATTTATACTTATGTCGCTACTTGGATATCATTCTCAGAGCGATCATTGGGGCATACGCATCCTTCTTACCTAAGTTTGGTGGAATTTGGTGAGACTGTATGTGCTTTTTTACATTTAATATTTCCTCTGGATATTACTTTATGCTACAAACTATATTTACATATTTGTGTTGCTGCTCGCACTTGGACACTATCATCTGAGCGTGTCAAAGCGTATTCTTTGGGGCTTACGCATACATCTTATTCCAGCTTGGTGTGTCTTGGGGAGACTATTTTTTATATTCTAACAGACTATTTGGATATCGCTTTATGCTATAACCCATTTTTTGACCTGCTTTATAAGTGCAAGCATCATGGGCCTACGCATCCAACTTTTTCTCATCCAGTGAGTCAGCGTTTTTGCTACAATATTTTTTTTGAAGGGAACTGTTTGGTTTGTCATTTAATAATAATATCGGGAGAAGTTTGGGCCGACAATCAGGATTTTTCCAGCTGTGTGGTGATTATTTTTGGTCTTGTGCGCACTACTACGCCAGAATAACATATATATACAGTAACTATATGATTGGACATATTATTCTTCCTTCTGGGGACCCATGTTTGACTGTTGCATCTATAGGATTACCATCAACCATATTTTGAATATAAAGTGTGCATTGTGTTTTTTGGAAGAGATTTTTATGTTTATCTGAACATGAAAAGTTATGTTTCAACGCCAGGTGATGTGATGCTCATATGGGAACCATCGCTTTTGTTCTTTTGGTCACTAAACTCCGATTATGGTTACAGTTTTCTGGACTGTGCTTTGTTTTGATTTAATTTTTGCTATTGATAACAACTCAATTTACTAGAATTTATGTTGACTTATTTTTTATATATGAATGGTGGACTCTTTCAACTGTATATATTTCATATATAATGGCTGGGGTGAAATCTTCATAATTACATGGTAAATGATAATATGTCACTAATATTTTATCACTACCATATATAACTCTATTGTGGGGTTAAACTAGAACATACTATATTGGGCCCTTGTTACCTCTCATTGAATAATATTAGGATTGTGTACTAACTTTTGTTTAACATAAGCTCCTATTCAGACTGTGTAGGCATTTTTTAAGATCACACAGACAACCACATTGTTTTGGTTATGATTCAAAATATGTCATTTCATATTTAAGTGCCACAGACATAGAAAATTTACTGTTTTTTCTTTATGGTCAGATCTGTCATGTTATAGGTGTTGTTTTGACAAACAAAGTTGAGAATTTTTTTGTTTACACCTGTGTGCCAACATGCATTAAGTATTATTACACAATTATTAACCGAATATACAATAATACTATTGGGATTATGCACTAACTTATATTTAATGACAGCACCTATTCAGACTGTATTGGTATATTTTTTATGAAGATCACATAGATAATCATAACTTTTGATTATCATTGGAAATATGTTGTTCAACATTTAAGTGCTACAGCTATAGGAAGTTTACTATCTCTTCTTTATGTTCAGATCAGTTATGGTCTGAATAATACTATATAGAGAAGTGGTTTGGACCACACAGTAGAGAATTTATGTTTACATCTTTGTGCATATATGCATCAAATATTACCACACAAACATTAACCAATTATGGTATAATTTCTTGAAGCAGGGTAATATTTGGCCAGGGTTTATAATGTCATCTTGATGGATATATTCTAAACAACATTAGCATCTTAATTGCGGAGGACAGTATATCATAGACCATTCAGAAGAACTCTGATGTTGTACACTTTTTTTCAAATTTATATTAAGGAAAAACTATCTACAGACAAGGCACACTTGTCTCACACATTTTGAGATTCTTATATTTTCATTTCATGAATCTCTTGAGTTAGTATAACTACACAATGTCTGGTTTTGAAACCATATATATGTTTCAATTGCTTTGTACTGAGTGTGTTTTCCTGATTTTTTGAGTATTATATCTCATGAACACCCATTAGAACTTTTTGGTACCCATGAGTGAATCTCTATTATACTCTGTACATTTTTTGACATTTTGTCAAGTATTACCAATAGTGATTTGGTGATTTGTTCAGACATCTCTTTCCTTCTTGTGATTTGAACTGTCAATTGTACCTAGCTAAATCTATAACTCAACAACTTATAGTCATGGATCTTGGGAAATTATTATCCAGCCTCTGTGCTGACAAGGATGACCTCAAGGTATTCGGTATTGGTACTAGTTCCTCGAATACCACTGATTTACCCATATTGGATCCAGTTGACGGTTGTGTGTCTGAATTTAATCAGTTAAGTAAACAAATTAAGACCTTAAGAACCAACATTTGGCACCATAAGCTGTTTAAGGCATACCAAGCTCAAAATATTTCACCAAGAGGATTGAGATCAAAGATTCAGCCACTAGTTGGTGTACCGGATGACATGTTAATCAGGGATTGGCAAGCAGCACAGCAAGAAGCCGCTATGGCACTGGTTAATGTACTAGCTTCCTTTTATGAAAGGACAGTTCATGCCAATACCCTGGATGTTGAAAAAACATGTAATAATTTAAAACAATTTGAAAATCATTTACAATTCCAGAGTTGTCTGAACAAACTATCCAAGGAATTAGCCATATTGGAAAATAATCTTAAATCCAAAAAACTACATAAGTTTGCTAGGGATAAAGAAGATTACAGCAGGGGTAGACAATTTGAATCCCATAGAGGTGTGAGATTTGCCCAAGGGACCAACAATTTCACTTTTGTGCGTAAAAAAAGACCGAGATCAATTCTCAAAAAATCAGGATCTTCTAATAACACTCTTGGTGAGGAGTCCTCCACAACAGATAATGAATCAACCAGCACTGGTGAATCACCACACAACAAAAGAGGTAGAAGCATGGTTAGCCCTTTAGGGGCAGCAAACATAGGGGAGGGAGAAAGCATCGGGGTCAAAAGTCTAGAGGAACTTTTCAAGTCAGTTGTGAAATAGCTCAATCTGATAAAAATGTGTTAAATATTTCAAAATACACTTTGTCATCTGATGAATAGTCCATATTGAATAAAGGTCTGGGTTTTATTCCTGGTTTCTTTATTGACGAAAGTTCACATGTATCTGACATTTTAGAGTTTTGTAGAAAAATTAATCTCAACCTATTTTTCAAACAACAGGACAACTCTAACCTCTCTCAAAGATCTACAGACTTTAGATTTCACAAATCTACTTTCAATCCCCCTATGGATAAACATGTTGCGGTGTTTCAACAGGCTGTCATGAAAGATTTACATTTCTATTCTAATAGCTCTGATAATATAAGAAATAATATATCCTATAAGGAACAACTTGCCCTGACCAGACTTAAAAACAATATAGATATAGTTATACTCTCTGCTGACAAAGGGGGTGTGGTTGTTGTCATGGACGCCGATTATTATCGGTATGAGGGAAATGGACAATTGTCCAACCATCATCATTACATGAAAATGAGCACAGATCCTACACCCTCTTTTCAACAAGAAATTGGTGATTTTCTACAAGAAGCAGTTGATGCTGGCATTATTTCTGACAAAACAAAAACACATCTCACGGTCAAGGATCCTGCAAAACAATACCTTTATTTGCTGCCCAAAATTCATAAATCTATTAAGAAACCACCGGGCAGACCGATTTTATCTGGCATTGGATCCCTGAAGGAACCTTTATCTATGTTTCTGACTGAGAAACTCAAACCACTATTATCATGCATCAGAGCCAGAATTCAAGATACCACGGAATTCTTACAAATTGTCTCTGAATCGCATCTTGAACCCGGTTGGCTATTATGCACTTTGGACGTTAAATCATTATATACTAGCATTCCACACTGGGCAGGACTGATGGCCCTGGATTTTTGGCTGAACAAAGCAAACATCTATCCCCCAGGATTGAACACACTACTTGTATGCATGGCAGAACACGTTCTGACTAAAAATGTATTTTATTTCCAACAAGATTGTTACTGGCAGATACAAGGTACGGTCATGGCAGCCTCTTTTGCACCAATTTATGCAGACCTATATATGGGGTACATTGAAGAGCATATCATCTATGACGAATTGGATAATGTGTATCTACCGGAAATTGACATCTGGAGGAGATATTTGGATGACTGTTGGCTTGTATGGAAAGGAGGTCCCGACTCTCTTCAAGAATTTATGGAACACCTTAATGGAAACATGTGGGGGACTGAATTTACTGTGGAATATGATCTGAATGACATTCATTTTCTAGATGTCCATTTACAACGACAACCTGATCACACACTTAAAACATCTGTACATCGTAAATTTCCACAATACAATACCCTGCTACATGCCAACAGTCTCCATCCGAAACACATTATTAAGAACATTCCAAAATCTCAGTTTCTGAGAATAAAAAGAATATGTTCATCGGAACAGGATTTAAATATACATCATGAGGATTTAACCAATAGATTTTTAGCCAGAGGATATCATTGGGATACAATCAGTTCTGCTGCACAATGGAGTAACACCCAACCCAGGGATTCATTGCTAGTTTAGAAAAAAGCCAGATCCAACAATCCAGACATATGCAGATTTGTCACCACATATGGAAGAAACAGTCACAATCTTATCAATATCATTAATACACATTGGAACATACTCAAATCTCACCCTCTTTTGGAGGGATATTTAGGAGAACGTTGTTATTTTTCATATAGGAAGGGCAAAACACTAGGTTCCCATTTTTCTCATTATAAAAGGAGTATTATGGATGATAACTCTTGTATGCAGAGAACATTAACAGGGGACAAACTAGTGGGTACATATCCCTGTGGCCACTGCAGTTTTTGTGGTTATATATTCAAAACTAAAAGCTTCACAAACAAAAATACTGGTCAGTTATATGATATCAAATTCTTTGGAAATTGCAGTTCAGACTGGATTGTTTTTCTAGCCACCTGCACGTGCCAGGCATTCTATGTAGGTCAAACATCTAGACAATTTCGTATCAGGATATCGGAACATTTGGGAGATATCAGAAATTGTAGGCCAACAAACGCACTATACAGACACACCATCAAGCATCCCACAGCCAAATTTTCATTTTGTATTATTGATAACATCATTGGAAATAGGGCATTCAAAACAGGATGGCATGACATTCTTAACAAAAAAGAGAAAAGATGGATAGTCAAACTCGGTGGGCTTTTCCCACCAGGGCTTAATGACAAAATGTGATTTACTTAAAATGTTTATTTATTATATTTACTTTTCTCAGGTATTCTCACTCCACATTGATGTGTGTTTACACTGTTAACCCAATATGACTTACTGACATCATTACAGTGAATTTTATGAAATCATGTCTAATTGTGCTAACCATTTTTATTCTATACAGCACACATCTTCTTCACCACACCAAGGTAACATTTTATTTTCTTACCAACTGATATTAATGATAGTTTGGTACAGCTTAAGGTGGACAATAATTTTCTTTGCAAACTTTCTTTGTATGCTTTATAACTAATTATTTTTATTTGTAATTTAACTAATGATTTTTCTTCCTTGACAGGAAGTGATGTCATTGCTCACTTATAGGGTATATAAGGAGCAGTTCTTATTTTGTCTTTGTCACTACTGATGAAAGCTTAACAGCTGAAACCGGTCTAGTTTTTGTGTAATAAATTCTATTCATTGGAACCATTCGAGGTGCTGGCTTTACTTTCTGTATTGGTCAAACAAAAAACTCCAACTATTCTCTGTCTCATATTGCCTACTTAGAGGTGATCTCTGCTTGACTTACAAAGCCATGTCTGACCCAGCTCTGTTAGAAATGCTACATCTAAAGAAATCCCAATCTCTCCACACAACACGCTCCAGAGACCTCAACCTCACTACCACAATCAACAGAACGTACTGGAGGGACAGGTTCATAACCCAGAGACTGCCCATGCTATGGAATAGACTTCCCATACATGTCAAGCAGAGCACCTCGCTGACCCTCTTCAAGAGAAATCTTGATGAGTGGATGGGAAATCGAAAATTCACCCCATGGATAACTCCAGTGGCTCTACTCGGCAGAGGCATTGGGAACTAAGGTCGAGTGAAATGATGTCAGGGTAACCCTATGACTAAGCTTGTAAAGGCCTCAGGGCCATTAGCCTAGTACACGCCTATGAACCTATGAAAGAAGTTGCAATTGCAAAGAATAATAAAGAAGATAGTCAGACATCCTTCATAAGGGATGCCAGCAAGAACCTGCTCACCAGTCCACAGGACATCAAAGGCAGATGGAAGGAGTATTTCCAGCAGCTTCTGAATGAAGAAGACCCCACAGAAGCTGTACTTCCCCAGAAACAGCCTATGATGAGAGAAGAAGAAGACCCCACCCAGAAGAAGTAAAAATAGTACTAAGGAAAATGAAGTCAGGGAAAGCAGTAGGCTCAGATGAGATCACAGCAGATATGATATTTTTTTTATTTTTATTTTTATTTTACATTTGTTTACCGGGAAGATCCGACTGGACACAGGTCCATTTTCAGCAGAGGCCCGGGGAGAAAAGCTCCAAATATAACACAATACAGTTCAATACACTACAGTGCAGTACAATACAAGACAGTAGTTGAAAATTCAATAAGGTTCAATAATAGTTGAGCATAATATAGTGAAAAACTTATTCACAGGATAAAAGCCTGGAGTAGCTTGCTATAGTAGCGTGAGCATTCTTAGCAAACAGTATAATATATTAACATAGCTGACTTTATTTAGGTTAGCATAACTTAGCCTGGGGGGGGGGTGACATGGGCATAGCCATTTCTTTAAATAGTATGTTTTGAGAAGTTTTTTGAACTGGTTAGTTGAGGATGTTGAAGTGAGGTGATCTGGGAGAGTATTCCAGCATCTGGCAATGAAGCAGGCAAAGAGAGATTTACCTGCTTCATTTGTGTGTTTGATGATATTTATGTGATTCCGGTGTGCAGATCTTAAGTTTCTGGAGGGTTTATAGGGGCTGATTAATTTTTTAGGGCAGGGGTTTTGTCAGGATGGTAGTAGAGCTTATGCGTGATTGTTAGTTGGTTGAGTTGGAGCAGCTGTGGAAACTCGAGCCAGTTGAGCTGTTTAAGGGCTAGGCAATGATGGGACCTATGGGTGGCTTCGGTAGCGAATTTGGCAGTCTTGTTGTAGCAAGATTCCATCTTGGATAGTTCTGTTTGTTGTAGGTTAGTTAAGATAGGGGAGGCATATAGGAGGATGGATAGTAGATGAGTTCTAGCTATGGTGGCTTTGGTATGTTTGGTCATGTATTGGTGGTTCCTATAAAGGAGTCCCATCTTTTTGATGACCTTTTTAATTGTTTGGGCGATATGGAAGTCAAATTTCAGATTGTTGTCAATTTCAATGCCTAGGAGTTTAGTGTGAGATGTTGGGGTGATAAGGGTGTTATCTTTAGATGTTATGACAAAACTATTGTCTATGGGAGGAGATCTACCAGGGTAGAAGAGAATGAGTTTGTTTTTTTTGGGATTGAGTATAAGCTTAAAATTAGTGAACCATTCTTCAGCTAAGGTAAAGTTTTTTTGGGTTATGGTTTTTAGTTCATTCAGGGTGGGTGCGGCACTTATAAGAGTGGTGTCATCAGCATATTGCACTATAGAGGCAGAGAGTGAAGATGATGCAATTTGATTAGTAAATATTTAAAATAGTAGTGGACCGAGGATGGACCCTTGTGGGCTATAGTTACTGGAAGTAAGGGGGACAGTTGGTTCCTCCATAGGACTGCCTGTTGATGGTTACATAAGTAGTTCCCAAACCAGGATATGGTAGAGGAGCTTATGTTAAGGGTAGCGAGGGTATTCAGGAGCATACTATGGTTGACCATATCAAAGGCATTGGATAAGTCTAGGAATATGGAGGATACTAGTAGACCATTATTTCTGTGGGTATTGACAGTGTCTGAAAATGTGAGCAATGCTGTGGTCGTGCTATGGGAGGGTCTAAAACCATGCTGGGATGAGGATAGCAGGTTGTGTTTTAGGAGGTAGTGCATAAGCTGGGACTGGGCTATTCTCTCTAATATTTTTGATAGGGGAGATAGAATTGATATGGGATGATAGTTTGTGAGTTCATGGGATTGGCCTCCTTTGTGTAAAGGTATAATGTGAGATATTTTCCAAGAGTGGGGTATTTTGCATTCTGTTATTGATCTGTTAATGAGGATGGACACAGGATAGGCTATTGCTTCTGCAGTAATTTGTAGGAATTCTGCAGGTAGGTTTTTAGCTGCTGGAGTTGTTGGTTTAAGTTTTTTGAGGAGCTTAGCAATTGCATTAGTTGTGATTGGGTGTAGAGAGAAACTGGGGAGGTTATTTTCTGCATTGAAAAGGGTGGGGTTGCTAATGTTGTGGAGTTAGTGTTAGTGCTTTGGGTATTGGCAAGGGCTTTGATTGTATCGGTGAAGTATTTGTTAAATTGGGTAGGGATGTTGTCTAGGTTATTTGGTAGTACAGGTGAAGTAGAGGTAGTTTTTCCTGGTTGTAGTAGGTTATTTATTGAGGCCCAAAATTTTTGAAGGTTGTTGTTGTGTTTTTCCTGTAAAGTTTTATAGTAGTTAGCTTTGTCAAGTTTTGTTAGTCATTTGGCTTGGTTACAGAGCTCGTGGTATCTCTGTTTTAAGACAGGGGTTTTATGTTTGTGAAGTTGCAACCAGGCTTTGTCATTCTTTCATTATGGACCTTGTTTCTTTTGATAGCCATGGTGCATGGTTGGTTTTAATTCTAGTGGTTCTAGGTGGGGCATGGGAGTTTAGGATGTTTAAAAAGGTTGAGTTAAAGTACTCTACAGCTTTATCTAGTGTTAGTTGTTTTAAGGGAGTCCAAATGCAACATTTTAGTGAGCTGATTATATCTGGTGCTCTAAAGGTTTTTCTGTTACGTATGACCCTGAGAATGGGCTGATTTGGTTGGTGAGACTGGTGTCTAGCTAAGTATGTTGCTTGATGGTCACTCAGGCTGTCAGGGAGACAGTCTGATTGGTGGGTCTGACTGGGGTCAGTAACTAGTATCCAGTCCAAGACTGACTGCTGTTTAGTGGTATTGTCTATTCTTGTGGGGGTAGATATGACTTGGGTAAACCCATGGAGGTTAATGTGGGTAGAGGAATTTTTGCTGATACATTCTGACCAGTCAGTGTTAAAGTCACCAAAAAGTATGGTTTCTTGTGGAAGGGATGAAGTCAATCATTTGAGAAGATTTTCTAGTACACCAGTATTACTGCCTGGCGGGATATATCCTCCAGCAATAATAATTTGCTTATTGGGGTTAAGTTTTAGTCTGGCTAGGATAAGTTCTATGTCATGCACTTCCTGGGAGTTGCATGCAAATTGTTCTATAGAGCGGTGGCTCTGTTACAGTAATTCCACGCCTCCTCCCTATTTTCCTGTCCTATCTTTGCATATTACACTGTAGCCTGGGGCAGTTATTTCATTGTCGTGATGTTCTAGTTTAAGCCAAGTTTCTGTTAGTACTATGATTTCAGGTTTATATTGGGCTAGTAGGGCATGGAGGTTTAGTGTTTTGTTGAGAATGCTTCTTACATTTATATTTAGAAGGAGAAGAGATGAGGTAGGTCTTACAAATAGAGGATTAGAGTATGTAGAATTAGAGCTATTGCAATTTTTGGGTCCAGGATTTGGGTGCAAGTCGCCACAACATAAGAGTTTTTGGAGTAGGTATAGACAGAATTTATTCAGTTTGTGGAATGTTTTCACTAGTCTACTGGATAAGTGGGGTCTTCTAATGGAGGAGGGGGTGGTTGTATTTAGTGGGTTTTGTAGTGGAGTCAGTTTACCATGGAGGAGGGGGAGTAATGTTAAGTTGTGTGTGGTAGGTGGAGAGGAGAGATAGAAGGAAGAGAGAAGAGAGGGTTAAAGTGAGAATGAGAGGTTGTAGAATGTGCGTTTTGAGGGCAGGGGGTATATTGATTTGTTGAGGGAGAGATTGGGTGTGGATATGAGGGTTAATAGTAGTTGTTTGAGAGCTGTTGTTAAGGGTGTGGTTGTCTGCGTTGGAGTGGGGGATGATAGGTTTGTTTTGATTGGATAATTGGAAGTGAGGAGTGATAGAGGGAGTGGGGCAGCACTGTTTGAGAGAAGCAGGCCAACAAAAACAAACAATCAGCAAGAGAGGTTAGTGAAGTTGCTGCGGGGCAGCTGAAAAATAATCACTATAGTCTGAAGGAATTTATGATGGGTTGACAGGGCATGGAAGTATGAGAGAGATGGAAATGGATAGAGGGGGAGGGCTGTTCAGTGATGTATGAGTTGCTGATTGATGTTCAGTAAGTGGGGAGTGGCTATATTGTAGTTTAAATGTAGCACCAGTGGGGGTGGGTGGGAATAGGGAGCAGGGAGGGGAGCGCAACTAGCGTGAGCACAGCGAGGGTGAGTGGAGCGGGGCTAACACTGACTCCAAGTATTGCCCAGGTTTTTGGTATGTGTGATAGTAGGATTAATCTAGCTTTAAGGCTGTAAATTTTAATTTGTGTTTTACACTAGTGTATGGACAATGTTTTATGCTGTATTTTATAAATTTGCAGGATATTTTGTAACTGTAGTGTATAATTTTACGGGCTATGTGTGGGAGGGCAGAATAAAATTATACTATTCAAGGTGTTTTATTTTGGGTATGAGAGACCTAGGGGAAAACTGGTTAATTTAAACAGGGTTGATAGAACCAAATTATTGTGGGGATAGCCTAAATGGTGCCTTTAGACCCAGGTCAGCTTTACAATACATAGGAATATTTAATAGAACAGCATAAGGTATTAACCTTTTTAAACTGCAGGTCTGACTTCAGAGACATGTGTGCTATTGCACAGTTTCTTAGGGCAGTGTCCTTTTCAAGCAGGAGACTTTTAGTGGGAAAGTCTGAGTGGGTCAGCCTAGAAACAAAATTATTTGAAGTGAGAACTTTATCAGCATATAAAAGGCATATAAAGATGCTGGGTGAGATAGGTGAGAAATGTCTCGTGAGGGTACTAATAGAAGTGTGGAGAGACAGGCATATCCCAGATGACTGGAGAATAAGCATACTTGTGCCAGTGTAAAAAAACAAAGGGGACATCCACAACTGTGGTCAGTACAGAGGCATCAAACTCCTATCACATTGCATGAAATTTCTGGAGAGGGTGACTGATAAATGGATATGCAGAGTAGTAGAATGTAAGATGGGAGATGAGCAGTTTGGATTCAGATCAGGATGCAGCACAATTGCCCCATTGTTTGCAGTGAGATAGATATTTGAGAAGAAGCTAGAGGTGAGGAGAGAGTCCAACTGGGCATTCCTAGACTTGGAGAAAGCATATGACAAGGTCCCAAGAAAGCTGATCTGGGCAGTACAGCGGTGGTTTGAAGTCCTAGAAACATAGAATTAGTGCAGCCTATGTACACGGACCCAATGATTTAAGTATGAATAGTGTTTGGCCTCACAGAGGGGTTCCCAGTGGGAGTGGGTGTACACCAAGGTTCAGCTCGGAGCCCACTGCTGATCATACTGGTGATGGACTACATTAGCAAACAGGTAGGAGGGGGAAGATCAACAAAGCTGCTGTATGCAGATGATGTGGCATTACAGGCAGACTCTAAGCAAGAATTTCAGCAAAAGATAGGAGAATGGAATGCAAAACTGAAGGCACATAGGATGAAACTAAGCACAGATAAGATGGTGGTAATGGCAGCGAACTGGGGAAATCTGAAGAAGCTGAGAATAGAGATAGAAGGGAAGATAGTGGAACAGGTAAACAGCTTCAAGTATCTGGGAGGGGTGGTTGAGGAGAAGGGAAGTCTGAATGAAGAGTTCAAAGCTAGAATCAGAGGGGCTGCAGCCAACTGGCATAGAGTGTCAGGTGTAGTCTATGACTGAAGAATATCAAAGAAGCTGAAAAGTAAGGTGTACAAAACAGTGGTGCAACCAGTACTACTATATGGTATAGAAACCTGGGCAGTAAAGGCAGAGCAGATGAGAAAGCTAGAGGTGATGGAAATTAAGTGCCTGAGAAAGGTGGCAGGATGCCCACTGTGGGACAGACGAAGAAATAAAGACATAAGAGCAGAAGCCAAAGTAGCTCCAATTGCAGAAAAGATCACAGGGAACAGATTACGGTGGTTTGGACATGTGCAGCAAAGCAGATTACAGTCTGGTGAGGAAGATTTGGGACAGCCAGGAAGAAGGTAAGAGGAAGTGAGGACATCGAGCAAAGAGGTGGATGGATTGTGTGTAAGAAGATCTGCAGCAGTCAGGCATGAGTGTTGAAGAAGGCAGGAGTGTGACACTAAGTCGAGAGAGTTGGAGACTGTTAACATGATACCCTGACCCCATGTAGAAAAAAAATGGGAAAATGGGCTGATGATGATGATGAATTAGTGTTGTATAGTAATTGCACTAGCTTTGTGTTACATTATATTCAAAGTGTAAACCACTCTATTAGATGGACATGATGAAGCTCAGGTGAATGTATTTTCTTAAATATAGTTCTGTAGTTGTAGTTCATAGTGTCTTGTCATGTTTTGTTTGTTAGAAGTTAAAAATAAAAAATAAAACCTTTTAACCAAGAACGAGGTTCCACAGGCTGCTAAACGGGTCTTTCAGAAATATTCAAATAAGGGACTAACCTCTAAGCTTTGGGATTGGCTCCTTGTTTTTCCATCTTCCAGATTTTCCTCCAATCAGCTCCCATGGCCTTAGCACCATTGTTTGTAACAGCCTTTAAATAACTGACCTGTTGAATGTAATTTATTAGAACAAGAACACTCGTCCATCTACCTGCTTAACTAAATAAACTACTGGAAACGTCGACAAGGTAGGTCTTTGTTTTTATTTCTCCCACAGGGAGGGTATCAGAGAGAGAGAGAGTCTCCGAGATCTGCTATCTTAAGTGATTTTTATCTGGAATAATCCTTTATACTCTGTTTCCTTTTACACAAATTCTGACTTACTTAGTATATAATGTTGCTCAAAGTCTTGAATTTTTTAATGGTATATCGCTGCTGCTTTAATAACTTATTACATGTCTAAGAAATGTATAAAACCACAGTTGTGTACTATGCTTATAATCAGTGTTGCATTTAAATCACATGCACTTCATAAGTATTTTGTTAGGCATCAACTGTAAATGGTCTCTGTAAAGCTAAGCATACATAACGAACAAGACAAAAAAATACAGTGCTTGAGCATTTAAGAAATATTATAATATATGCAATTATCAGAAGCTACAGTTTCATTCCAGTGTACATCTCTACATAGAAAAACGCATTATATAACTTGACTGCAATTTTGTCTCATTTATCTGTCTTGCTCAGTAACATATAGTATTTGTGCAATCCATCTAAATTACTGTGCATACAAGAGAACATTCAATCATACAGTTAATTATATGGACTAAGTTTGCATTTAAGTCTTCTTTCGTAATATGCTAATTGCTGTTTAAGCTACTTTCCTTAAGAGGAAAATCTATCATTTGAAACCACCTACATTGTTTATAAAATATAATATTCACATTGTGTTTCTGAAACTAAGGATTGCATAAAACAGCTTGTTAACTGGTTGTAAAATGAAACAAATTACAGTACTAAACAATTTTATGTCTTAAGGAAGAAATACTGGGTTATGCTACTATTCTCAGTAACCATTGCATCATTTAATTATGACACAGGAGCTATTGGTCTTACATTTGCAATCCTAAGCGCCCTTCATTGGAAATATCAACATGCTACAGAAGATAGTGGGACAAGTGAAGAATTCTGTCAAATGTCTTTTATTGAGCAGCCAAGTGAGCTTAACCAAGTGAAACAGCACATAATGTCTTTTAATGAACAGCACAGTAAACCTGCCCAAGTTAAACAACATATCGTGACTTCAAATGGACAGCTAAGTAATTCTAGTAATCAGACAATGCATATCACTAAAGGATTTCCTAGCTGTGACTTTACTTGTGAAAATGAAATGAAAAGTATGGCTCTTATAAGCAGTAGAAATGAGCCCGTACATCTGCAGGAGACTCAGAGTCAACAACCACTTAAGTCTATATGCAGAACAAAAGGTACTTCTGCTCTCCTAGCAGCTTGTGAAACAGCTAAGGATTCTGATATTATGGACACTTACTTCATGTGTCTCAACTGTAAACTTGTGCAGTTAATGCCTATGAAATTCCACAAGAATAAAATTATAGAGACTGACACAAGTGTACCTTCAAGAAATACTCACATGATTACAACAAAATTCAAAAGCATTGATGTTCAGCAATTAGGAAAACTAGACACAGGAATGTACCAGGAGATGCCAAAAGAGGGTGAGCACTTTGAATTCCATCTTTATTCTCTGAAAACTCTCTTTCTGACTTTATGACTATTGAATGTCAGTTTTTAATGCAAATTCCATGGGATCTGCTTTTTCCTCTTATAGATTCTATAAGCTTTTGCTTTTAATACTAGTATACAACTGTTGTAAGTCACCTTTTATTTCAGCATTTTTATTCTGTTTTTAACCATGTATATAGTTTAACAGATATTTTTGACTTGTGACCATCATTTCTTAATAGAAGCCATATAGCCATGATATAATGTGTTGCATTTAGGATGTTTTCTTATTCTTTATCTTCCTAATTTTCTTTACAGTTTCCATCTTGCCATATTTGTAATATGTGTTAACACATTCAAATTATTCTTGAGAAGAAATGTGATCATATGTGTCTGCCCTATGTCTGTCTATTCCATTACAGTGTGTTTGCATGGACCTTTGTTGTTGAGTACCCTAGTCTTTGAAAAAAGCCTTTTGTTTTTAATGATTGGCAGTAATATCCAAACTACCAAGTGGAAAGAGCCTCATAATCCATTCTCTGAGTCAGGAAGTCTGGAAAATTAACTGCCTCTAGCCTGTCTCTTTATAATGCAGTTTAGTGGTTCAACAGACCAGTGCTATAATTTTCAATGCCATTGCAATTGTATATACACAGATACGTAGAGAGTGCTTCAGTTCTGACAGCAAATACAATTCCAACACTCATTTCTGGATGCTGGTATTGCAATTAAGACCAATCAGGATGTGCCGATAGTGCTCCTAACACTTTGCTCCAGAGGGAGTTTGCCCGCTTTTGAGTGCTGATCATGCACGTCAAACTTCAGTCAAGGATTTCCCTAAAAGGAACAATTTCAAACTTCTTCGCCATAGCTGACTGTCTAAGAGCTGCTCGTATTTTAGACTCCCAGTCCCTTTTTACAAAGACCAAGTGCTCTCTCACTGTCCTTTGGACAGACCACAAGTCCTATTTGAACATGTGACAAATCATTAAAAAAGTGTCTCACTAATAATCTTATATATCTATATCTATACTTCTATCTGTCTATCTATCTATCTATCTATCTATCTATCTATCTATCTATCTATCTATCTATCTGTCTGTCTGTCTATCTATCTATCTATCTATCTATCTATCTATCTATCTATTTATCTATCTATCTATCTACCTATGTATATTTGTGTGTGTGTAGTACTCTATATCAAAACAGATGAAATATCAACATAAGTAGCATTGACAGATATTGCACATGCTCAGAGGATTAAACTCAGAGTAGGCCAAACCAAAAACAAGGTTTTTGTAGTGGCCAAGCCCCACAGTTCACCCCCACCTACTAATTACATATACTAACTCTGAGATTGCACAGTCTCCAGGGAAAGGGCATATTCCCCTACCCAGGGATAGTCGATCTTGCATACATGTTGATCATCTATTTATGTTGACCAAATAATGTCAACCAAACAGATGTTGCCATATCAAAGCTAACGAACACTCTGGAGTCCAAACCTCGATTCACTCTAGATATAAAGTCCAAATCAAAAAGAGTGTAGAAATGCAAATTTATTATAAGCCGTTAAAACCATACGCTTTTCATCGGCTCACAGTCCGACTTCTTCAGAAAGATCAAATAAGCAAAGAGTGCCTCCCCCTCATCAAGACATTTAAACAACTCACTAATTGAGAATAACAAATCACATGTTTGAAACTCCTCAGGTTTAAAGCCCAGCACTAAAAAAAGTACTAAAAATGCTGTGAACAATTAAATGCTTATGGAAGGGCAATACAAAACCAAACATTAAAAGCATCTCACAGAGAAAAAACAAGTTACTAAAAGACAATATATACATACACACTTATAAAATCTAGAACCTTTAAAGATAAATGAAATAATTTCTAACAACTGTGAGATGCACCCACTAGCAAGTGGGAAACTTAAAAAATAAAATAGAATAAAAATGAAAGGAGAAACCAACACTACTATTTGCTGTCATACCCCACGGAAATAAATAACCTCGCACTAGAAAGCGAATTCATGCTCTCCGTTAAAAATTGGTGCAGCTAACTTCTGTATCAGTGATATCCCAAATCTGTACAACCTGGTAGTGTTTCTCAAAACATGTGCTTAACCTGTCTTGATGCTGCTGCTCTATGACAGGTGTGTGTTACCAACATAATGGTATGACGAATTCACGCTCTCCGTTAAAAATTGATACAGCTGAATTCTGTATCGACGATGTCCCATGTCTACAATAGGTAATAATATTTCTCGATGCATATATACATAGTCAGTCTTGATGTTACTGCCCTATAACAGGTATATATTACCAACACGGCAGTATAGTTGGTGTCATCTGACCGCCACCCTGTTCCAAAATATTGGACCCTCAGTTGGAAGGCTAGTTCCCACTGACTCTCACCCTTATCTATGCTGATGGTTGAACAACTCACCAGGCTACCTAGATGACACTGGGTATAATACCAGTCTCCGAAAGGATGATCCGACGAGAGGCGGACCAAGCTATAAACTCTAGTCCATACTCCCTGCCATTTAACCAGTACCTCCTGACCGCCTGACTATCCAATGCTAATCCAGTGGGCATCTATTCAAATTTCGTAGTACAATACTGGTCTGGAGTGAATTTGCAGGCACCCATGCATTGATCTAGGTTGGTTTTGATGAGGGTCATGGGGGTGCCCTGTTTCATGTGAATTGGAAGCTTGTTACAGAGAAGTGCCAGTCTCTGAGAGATGTATCTATCTCTCCAGCATGACCTGTTCATTTCAGAGGCTAGGTTAAGATCCCTGGAGTAAGTGACCCTCATGCAGTTTGATTTACGAATGTGGAGAATTTCCATCAGAGCCGGGTCAGAGACTGCCCTGTAAGCCAGGCACTGGTCACCCCTTAGCAACCTGTAGAAGGCAGAATACAGTGACAGGGCTTTCAGTCTTTCTGTGTAAGACTTGTTTTGTGTACCCTGTAATTTCTTGGTGAGAAACCTCTGTGGCCTCTCCAATTGTTGCAGGTGTCTGGTGAGGTACATACAAAAGGAAGCATTATACTCAATTATTGGTCTGATGACGGCTGAGTATAATGGAATTATAACTTCCTTACATCTAGATATGATGTCTTTACTTATAAGATGTGCCACACATAAGGATTTCCTTACTACCAGGGATACGTGGTGGTCAAAGTTCAGTTTCCTATCAACCTGAGTACCCAGATCATGTATCACTGGGTCTACACTTGGGGGGGGGGGTGCTGTCTATAATGTAATTAGCAGGGATGTCAGCTTTCCTAAAGGGAATAATAATGCATTTTTTACATTTAGCTTTACTCTGTGGCTTTGGCACCAATCATTTCTCTGTGTTAACCCTGTCTGCAGTATATTAACATCATTGGGGGTCTCAGTGATTGCTCCCAATTTGCAATCTTCAGAAGTTTGCCCGGACTTCTAAGAAATAAATTCCAAACAGTTAGGGGCCCAGCACAGAACCCTGTGGTATGCCACAAGTGACTGGTCTTTTTCTAGAGGTGAAGTCACCCACTTTTACAGTATGTGTCCTGTCGGCGAGCATTTGGTAAAGTAGGGGTTAATTCCCAATTGGGAGAGTTTCTCTATAATACCTGTGTGAGGGATTGTGTCATATGCTTTGACTAGATCAAGATAGGTGGTATGTACTGTCTTTCCCTTGTCCAGGGTCTTGGTGACTTTCTTGAAGAAGTCAACCATGTTTAACAGGCATTATCTACCTTTAACAAATCCAAGCTGTGTTGGGTGCAGAGTTTGGAGATTACCTGTGTCCTTGTTAATAAGGTCCATAATGATTTTTCCATGGCCTTGCATATGAGGCTAGCCAAGCTTATGGGCCTATAATTTCCAGGGTTGGTTGATGGTCCCTCATTGTGTAGAAGGATTACTGTTGCTGTCCTCCATTCCACTGGGACATAGCCAGTTCACAGGCTGTGGTTAAACAGGGATCCAAGTGGGTCTAGGTCATGTTTTAAGTTGTTTAAAAGGCAACTTGGGGATGTTGTCTGGTCCCATTGATGCCATGTTTATGGCCTTAGAGAGCACCAAGATGACCTGATGTCTTGAGATTACAGGTTGAAGAATGGTGGCAGGTATACTTTGGGGGATGACTGGAGGGGACAAGAGGGGTGAAGTTTGCTCCAAATCTATCAACTTGAAGGTTGGCTATTACCTCAAGAGGAGTATGGGTGGTGCGATCCACAACCAGTTAATTGCATAGCTGGGTATTCCCTTTTAGATTTTGTATGTAGTTAAAGAATGCCTTGTGATTATCCTTAGCTAGGGAGGCTATTTTTGCTTGATAATTAGCTTTGGCGGACTTGACAAGATCTCTAATTTGTTTTTTTAAGCTAGAGAGGGATTTCTTCCCCTGCTGAACCAGTTTCCTCTTGCTCTTGGACATTAGTTTATTTCCCTTGTCGTATAGCCTGTTTCTACTAGGGGTCCACCAGGGTGGCTTGTTTTTTTTTTTTTTGGAAAGACCTGGTTTTAATCCAGTCAGGTACAGCCAATTCTATACAACTGCTTAAGTGGTTACACAGGACATTGGTGTACACCACTGCATAGGAGTCCATGCTATCTGCATTTAAGGAGGCTTTGAAACTTCTTATATCATCACTTAGTAGAAGGCAGTTTGTCTCTGAAAGGTTCTTAAGCATTGTTGAGATTGATGGGGTATCTGGTGTTATAACTACATCAGATAAGATTGATTTATGGTCTGATCTTACCAGGGAGAACATCACACAGATGAGGGTACAATGCTCTCTCATGTTAGTTAGTACTATGTCCAAGACATTTGAACCTTTTGTGGGTGTGCTGACTAGCTGTTCCAGAGCATTTGCATTGTCCAAGAACCTCTGAGCCAGCATGTCTGTGATTGTACATGTTTCCCAGATGAATGTAGGAGAATTAAAATCACCCATAAGTAAGGTTTTATGCTGTATGGCAAGTGACACCAGTAAGTCCAGGTATGGAGTATGCTTTTCCTGTTTCATGTTGTGGGACCTTTAGCTAGCTATGATGTGGTAGGGTACTTACCAGTCTCGAAGATCAATACACCTCCTCCTTTGGTTCTTTTACACTCCCATGGTCTGAATGTATGGAAGGCATTATAGTCCTGCATGACCATGGTGCTTTCTGTGCCTTTGAACCATGTCTCAGTGACTGCATAGATGTCAACATCTTCTAAAATGAGGAATGCTTCCAAGGAGTGTCGTTTTTTGTTTAGAGTCATTAAGTAGCAGTACCTTGAGTTTCTCTAGAGAGGATTTTGTTATTTTGGGAGGTTGGTTATTTTGACACTGCTTAAATATGGCACAATAGAGGTGGCTATTGCCTTTGCCAGTATCTGAAATCCTAGAGGATACAAATGCAGAATATCTCTGGAAAAGCAGCAAGGCCTGTCCACCATGTCTTCCCAGGCTGACAGATATTGGATCCCCTTGGACTGACAACAGAAACTAAGCCAAGTGTTAAAGTCAATCATTTTTTGTTTGTATTGTGGCATCATCCTTGGAGAAGGTAGAATGCTGCTTAAGGCTAGGCTTATACCTGCCTGTGACACATAATCTGAAAGCTCAGTCATGTCTCTCTTCATGTAGTCCAGTAAGGTTTGTCTCATGTCATTCACTCCCCACATGGACTATGACAGAGTTATACCAATACTTGTGGTTGAATGACTTGAATGTTTGAGTGACTTAATGGATACTTGCACCTGACAGGCAGCTAACCATAACCCATTCCTTATCCAGCCTGGTGAGGATTTGTGCTGTTGCGCCTTATGTGCTTATTTGTTGAGACACTTGTGTGTGTGTTATTATGTATTGTTGTTACTTTTTGCATTGTTATGTGTGCACATGGTTTCCATTTAGGAGTCCTCTGATCTTTTGGTAAGTTATTAGTGAGTACCTCCGCATTTGTGGGTTTTGCTTATTTCAGGAGTAAGTGTTTGTCACTATACATGAGACAATTGCTACATTGACGTAGGATGCCCATGTCTGTCAGGCTGGCCAAAGAGATGATGGGGAACTGCCTGTCCGTGATAGCAGGCTCTTACAGTATGTTTTGTTAGGGAAGGGAATGGGTTAATTTGACAGGACTGTGTTGGTAGTGCTGAGACTACAAGACGGCCCTATACTTTGTGTAGGCTAACGTTGATCAATAAGGCATTGATGCTCAGTGTGCAACTGAGTTGCTCCTAAAGCAGCAGAAAATCTTGGAAGGGTTTAACTGACAGCTGTTTTAGGAAAAACTGAGCTTCTAGGTGTTTGCATCTACACAGGACACTGCTAACTGCACAACTATAAGGCTTAAATATGAGCAAAAAGAAACAAATTTTAAGCTAACAACAATCAGGAAAGCACACAATAAGCCTTTCACCAGCAATCCCCAACTCAGACAGGTTAGACAGCACATCTCTGCCATCATGGTGCAGAAAAACACCGTGTTAATGTAGAATAACTGGTTTGGAGCTCAAGTGTAACAAGAGCACACAAACTACTTATAACAGCCCTACAACTAACAGGTACAATGTAAAACAGTGCAAGTAACTACTTAAAACAGCAGTAGACAGTACAGCTAAAGTACAGTCACAGTATATAAGCGAAGTGTAAGGAAATGCTTCTCCTTTTTGTGTTTCCCAAATAGACCAGGTAAACACGTACTGCCACTAGATGAATAATTCCAGTCCTGCTAATATAAAAGCACAGTAAAGGAGTGTCGGGAGTGAAATGTTATCACAAACAAACTTGAAAGATACAAAATACTACTACAACCAAACTTAAAGATATGGCTTTAGCAGTGTACTTTAAACAGCTTATAAAAGTGAGATGAGTCAATAAAAGTACTTCACTTTGAATAAAAGACTCAATAACCACTCAGATTGTACAGACTATATAAATGCACTAAAAACAAGATAAGCCCTCCAGCCAATAGAACTACATGTGTTTCCCTAGCCTAAAAAGACCAGACTGTCTCCCAGTGTCCTAGACAGAAAATCCATTGACCTCTTGATGTAAAAACAAGTGCTTGCTAGAGTGTAAAAAGACACTAGATTATCCAACAGCTAGCCTGATAATGAATTCAGATCAAGTAAGTCAGTAGAACAGACAATGAGAAGCACAATGCACTTTTTCAATACAAGCACAGGGAAAGGCAAATAAATAGTTCAGTATATCAACAGCAGTTTAGAAAGGGAGGAGCTTATTAAGCTCAGTTTATGGTAGGGGTGGACAGCTTAAAATCATTAGGTTTAAAAAGCACATCAGTAAAAGGGAGGGTGTGTGGCAAACACTAGCAGGGAATCACCAGGAGTGCTTTAGTTTATACAGGCTTGACACCTTTTCAGCAAAAGACAAAGGGCCAAAAATTCACTCTGTATTTAAGTATCACCCAAGAGACATTTACCCAATGAAAAAACATATGAAATGTGCAGCCTAGATAATTTTAGTGTCTGTCTCTCACACTGGGCCAAGCAGATTTCTTTAAACAGAAAATAAAATGGAGTAGGTAATGCCTGGCCCACTAGGTAAGGCTAGCTAATCTAGGTTATAGTCATGGGTTCATTCATCTATACAATGGAGTTATCCAGATGTGTCCCAAAATATGTTCTTTGGCATGGTGTCAGAGATGCTGGAAACAACAGCTGTAGTAATATCATTTATATCATATGTTCTCCCTGTCCAAAAGAAAGAAAAAATACTGAATACAAATCATCAGCTGAGGAGCCTGGAGAGATCATTTTTTCATGTCAAATGCCACTGGGTCTATTCACTCTGGACAATGATTAGTAACTAATTGTATAGTGCCTTGGACATTGTATTCTTTCAAAACTCAAAAACTTCCCTTGGCAATACCCAGACATCTTTGTCCTCAGCTAATTCCTTTCCAATTTCACTATAACAGAGATGACTAGGGGTTGACAATCGCTTTAGTCACTTTAGTGATAACATCAAGACTTCTATAAAATCTGGTGGTTTGCCTATAAATTTCAAGTGTATTGATAACCTGACTATCAAATATACAGTTTTATGCATACAGGTAAGTTTAAAACATAAGTTGGCCACAATTAATTGAAGCATTCCTAGAACATACAACAGCAACCTTAGTCAGCATCCCCTGAAGAATGTCACAGATGTGTGAGCTCTGGCTGCTTTGCAAACTCACAGTAATGCATAGCCATAGTAAATTAAAGCTTTTGTTGTAGCACATTAGGGGATTGTCTTCTTAATGTAGGGGGCAATGCAGCCCATTCATTCAGCTCTAATGTAGCCCATCAAAGAGCACTACATGCAGTTCAGAAGTCAAAAAAGAAACAGAACAATTAAAAATGATCAAAAGAGGAAATTACCGTTATTTATGACACTGAAAAAACACTTATGAATAGAAGCTGATGAATTTGATCTATGTTAATTAGAGGAAGGACAGTTAGAAGGAAGAAAAGCCAATACGTTTTATGTTTAGACTGCTTGTACAGTTGAAAATGATATGAATCCTATGAAAGGAATAAGCTGAAAGATAGACAGAGGGCCAGAATTAGAGAAGTGTCTCTTCAGAGAAAAGTAAAGATCTTTCTAGCTCTTGATGTCAAGTGTCATCATCCATTCTCCAGTCTGCTTTCCTTGAGCTCATTAAGACCAGTGGTACAAGTTGGAGGGACATATGCAAGGCAGGTCTCCAAAAATGATCAAGGTATAGTTCTACTGACTAAACTGAGTGGGAAAATGGCTGGCTGCGTTGTACAGAGTGATGAAGCCCTGACTACAACCTAGGAGCCCTGAGATCACCTAGTGTAGCTTTAGTATTGGAGGAGAACAGCAGGGGATGGTGGGACTGCGTAGGTGGTATTGGCTCATCCATCCTGGAGGGAGACAGGTGCTCTCACCTGCTGCAGTGCTAATATCTACTGCAGGAAAAGCTACATGGTGTGCAGTATTATGAATCAATGATTTAAAGCTACATGGCATGCAGTATTATGAACCAACGATTTGTACCTGGCTCTCCCAGGCTGTATCCACTCAGCATCTTTCATAGGGAAAGTATTAGAAAGTGCATCCACAAGAGTAGGCTCTCACATCAGCTGCTAGGGGAGATGTCAGCTAAGAAAATAGAAATACCTCTCATGGCTGTCTGGGTGACTACAGCTCCATAATCTGTCTCACACCAATGATGGAAAATTAATTAGCAGTGAAAACATTAACCTCATAGTGCCCAATACAGGGGAAGTAAATTAATCACTCCCTCAATATGTATATTTATTAGGTTCAGATGTCTGCTGTACTAGAACACTTTAGCTACAAATATGAATGTTTATGTAGCTAAAGGCTATGGGATTGCATACTTGGAAGATGCACACTGTCACTAATGCTGTAACCAAAAACAAAATAGATTAATTACCCATTACATCTGCTCTTACCTAAAATTATGACATCATTTTAACATGTTCTGCATTTCCACACATACTGATTATATCAGGTATTAGAGTACAGTGTTACAAACTGTGGCATGAATCAGTGAATACCGACTGGCCTGGCATATTACCCTTAATTCAGTCTTCAGGAGACAATATTCCTAAGGAGAAACATTTAAATCTCTCTTTGGGCAAGATAAAATCATTATAGTAAGCAGCAGTTCTGAGAGCTTATTTATTTGCTTCATAGGTTCATAGGTAAGTACTAGGCTAGTTGCCCTTGTGGGCCATTTTAAGGCTAGACAGTTTCTCTTTTTGTGCTTAAAATAACCTATCCCATTTGGTTATAGACTGGCCTTGCCCATCTCATGGTTGATAATTATATATTACCTCTAATGAAAATAATTGGCATCACACCATAGACAATTTGAGGGGACACATGCATGGAATAAAGAATTTAGGAGCTGTCTCTGTCCATTAGTAGTACAGGAGGCAGTCCTGGGGTACATTTTCTGTTTCCTTTCCATAGATCTAAGTTGTACTTGAATATGGACAGAGGTGAACTTTGTGTTATGTGTATGGGGAGTCTGTTTCTGAGCAGTGATATCCTCTGAGCCATATACCTATCCCTCCAACCCATTTTGTTGATGTTGAGTAAGAGGTTTAGTTCCTTAGAGTAAGTATTTTGATGCCATTTGAATTTCTGATGTGCAGTAAATCCATCAGTAATTGGTCAGAGCCTGGCTTGTATGCCAGACACAGATTATCTCTTAGCAGTCTGTAGGATACTGAGTATAGTGAAAGGGCTTTGAGAAGCTCCATATAGGACATGTTATTTAGGCCTAATATCCTTTAAGTAAGGTATCTCTGTGGGCGTTCAAGTTATTACATGTGTCTGGACAGATACATGCCAAAGGGGGCATTATATTCAATGACTGGCCTAATGGTGACTGAGTAAAAGGGGATAATGACATCTCTAGATCTAGATACAATCCCTTTGTTTTTAAACTGTGCTGTACAGAAGGATGTTCTTACAACAAAGGATGCATGTTGGTCAAAAGTTAGATCACTGCCCACATAAGTTCCCAAATACTAAACAATTGGGTGAACTCTCAGGGGCATTTTGTCAGTGTGTTATTTCCTGGGGATAGATGACTTCCCAAAGGATAGAATAATGTGTTTTTTTGGCATTTAGTTTCAGTCAACGATTTTAGTAGCAGTTATTTCATTGAGACAAACCTTCCTTCAGGATGGCAAATTCATTTGGGGATTCAGTGACTGCTCCTAGCTTGCAGTCATCTGCAAACTTAGACAGCCAGGCACCTTTGATACTGACATTTACTTCAGAAAAGTGGAGTACAGGATACTCTCTCAGCCATTGATGAAACAGCTGCTTCATTACTATACAGAGGAAAGGAAAGGAAATTAATTTAGCATGCCATGGTAAATTTCTAAAGTTATATCAACCTAAATATTTTTAAAGAAGTATTTCATTTTTTTCAAATATTATTTCTATGTTTTCTCAGCAGGATACATGAATAAGAAAGAAACATCCCAGATCCATCAATATGAAAATGCTAATACTAATCCATTGGAAGTAAAAGAAAGATGCAATTCTACCAAACAAAATAAGCATATGAATGTGAACTCTAAGGAAGAGGAGCGTTTTCCGGAAAATGAAGTACTCCAGCATGATCAGGCAACAAAAGATACTGCAATAACTAATAACAAAACTCTTATCTTTAAATGCATACACTGCAATAAATTACAGAAACAGCTGAGGCCAATAGAAGGAGTTAAAGTTAAACCTATCAAGACTAGTAATTGTAGTAAAACTTCGAATGCAGTCCCAATTTTAAACTTTACAGAAGAATCAATGATGTACCCAGTTAAAGCTGTACCACCAAGGAAGAGTGTCCATTTTGATTTGCCTGAAAGTGAGATTGAACAAAATGTAGAACAAAGCATTAAGAAATGGAAAACATTTCAGTCAAAACATTTGATCAGGAAAAGTCCCAAAGCTCATGACAACACTTTACAGGGGTTTGAAGAGAATGATCAATCTGATCTTTCAATTAAAAAGAAACAGAGAACTGAAAAGCCAGATGAAAAATCTGAAAAAGATAGTGCTAGTATAACTGAGGCAAATGATCTGCTCACAGTAAAACTGAATCTACATCCATTTCGCAAAGTGCGAGTTTATCCTACTGAAATTGTAAAAAAACATCCAACCTCAAGTGATTCAAGCAAACCCAATCAACATAGTTTGCATAGTAAGAAAAGAGCACCAACTGCATCCAACAGTATGGCAAGTGCAAAGGCAAAAATAAGAGATGATCATTGCAATATGGAGTCTGAAGCCAAAATTGTGGAACATGGCAATACTAATGTTACTACACGGATCAGTGGTCTCCCACGTGCTCCATCAAAAGCGAAACATAAAAAGAGTACCACTGTAAGACTAAATATCTCAGATGGAAGTCTGGCACATGATGATCAAAATATGACACAGTGTTCAAAAACTACAGAAGGTGCCTGCATTATGAATAACACCAATGTCCAACATACAGCTACATTCTCAGATGTAACAAACGCTAAAAAGACATCATCAGAGGTGGCCTCTAACATTAATGGTAAAGATGAAGCAAGAGAGAAAAGTAAAGAGGGATTCGTTATGACAGCACCCCACAAAGAGGATACTAATGCAGTTGTAAGTTCTTTAGTGGTACCTAATGGAAATCGTCAGCAAAACCTTGAACCTAATGCAGAGACAAATGGATATGTCAACACCATGAAAGGAACAATGCAGCAAATGGAAAAACACAGAATTTACAATGACACAAGTGTAAGTGAGACTGGCAGATCTGAAACTGGAATCAGTAAAAAACAGTGTAATACAAGTTTAGACTTGGAAACTCCGGGGAGTCAGCTAGGTTCAGGTACTGTTCAAGGAAATGGGGACCCAGAGGCAGAAGAAAAAGAAGAAAAACATTCTAAACTTCACACTGCCATAGAAAGTGTAGAAAGTGCTGCTGAAAGGCCATGTAATAGTACTGAAGGTATAGCTCCAAATGGAGCAGAAGAAATCCACAGAGTGACCAGCAATGAAAAGACTGACAGACTACCTGAAAAAGACAACAAGGATGAAACAGAGAACGTTGGATCCATGATACCTCAGTATTTAGACCAAATGCAACCTATGTTCCTGAATGAAATTTCTAAAACAACAGGCATTACTGGAGATGTAAACCACACTAGGGCATTTAATTCTGCTGGACGTCAACATAATATAACACAGCAATATACTGAATCAACATTTGTGAGTGCAGAAAATGTTACAGTGCATCAGGAACAAGCAAATCCTAATATGCCACATAAAGAAAGTTTAGTAGTTTCACAACAGGTAGTAAACTCTAGTATAATAATAGAAGAAGGGACAACTAAAGAACTCAATAATTCAGCAGTGATAGTAAGGAGTAATGGACTATGCAGTGAGACTGTCCAGTGTCTTTCTATTTTAGATAAGGCAGAAAGAAATGCAATAGGCAATACAGCTACATTTCCAGAGGCAAAGTCTACTATCAATAATCATAAAAATCTAGGCTTGAAATCATATATAGCTAATAATGAAACAAATGATAAAATCAGCACAAACAGGGAACAGAATCATAATGGTTTACAAACCATAGATATCAGTAAAGTGGTCTCCGGGGAATGTGCAAACAAGACAAATGGTTGTGAAACCAAAGATGATAAAACTTCTGTCAGAATGATGAATTATTCACAAGAGAGTCCGACAAGCCAGGAACTGATTCCATCTCTAATTGAAAAGACCTCAGATAAAACAGAGGTCAATAACACAAATAACATTCTTCCTCCAGTTCCCAGCCCAGATGACACACAAAGCAGCCAAAACAACACAAACAATAACAGTGCTTCATTGATTACTTTACTAATAAGCACTCCTAGCTATACAGAAATGTCTAAAATAATCATTTCAAATGAAAGCAAGCAAGATACTCCTGCGGAAGACTGCATTAGAACATTCAGTACTGTGATTCAGGATGTGAATAAAGAAAACCTTTTACACAAATTACATAGTGTTAATGCAGACGGGAAGAAAATTTGCTTGGTACTTCCAGAGAAAACAAATTCAAATTCTACAACACATCGTCAGTACAGCAGAAAGATTAAATGATTTGATATTTTCTTTCTTATTAGTGATGGCTTAATATAAGCTTAGTAATGATTACTTTTTATTGAACACCAACTTAGTCAGGTCCAATGCCATTCTAGTTCTGCAGCCAGCTTTAAAGAGAAAGCTGTAGTCAAAAAAGAGTATAAACAGATAAGCTTCCTTATGATACTGTAATCAATCATACCTCTTAACTGTTCAGCTTTTCAGAGAATGCCCAGATTTTTGCTTCGTATTTTGGTCTGTCCCTCATAAAATTTGTTGTATTCAGGCAAGTCACAGAGGAGTGAATTTACTTAATAATGACAAACATTTGAGTTTCAGACTTCACATCCTTTTGCAAAATACATGTTAATGCAAAACCTGTTATGCAAACAACTTTCTAAGTTTATAAGACCGCTATACGTTTATAAGACCGGTATTTAAAATTTGTCCCTATTTTGTACCTTTGTCCCACCATTATTTTTGGCTTTGTCAAGATTTCGTCTACTAAGAGATTGAGAGTTACATAATCAATATATTATTTCTTTTTTTTTGCGTGGTAAAAGATCCACTGCTAAAAGTGTCCAGGCTTTAAAGGATTAAGTATGATTATGTTTATTTTACTGAGAGCCATTCAGTTCCTGAAATCATGGAACATTGTTAAAACATTCTGGACTTTAGCATTTACATAGAAATACAATGCAGGCTTACAAGCTGAATGACTCACAAAAGAACATTTAAGACATAAAGGACAACCACTTGTTAATATCTGAATACTTGCTACCAGTTTATTAACTTTAAAGAAATGCCACTATTTTAATGGCATGTAATTGTTACTAAGTGAACATTTTAAAAAGTTCTTTCTGCAACTGACATTTCATTCTGATAATGACTACTTACATAATATTACATTTTTTTCAATGTAACAGCAGGGTAGAGTACTTTACAAAACGACTGACAAATCCTATCATTTTGCCTTGCTTGTTCACGGAACAAGCATAATAAATAGCAACATTTCAGCCCACTGCCTTATCAAAGAAGTAAACATGTCAATGCTTTTTATCACTCATGTACCTAGATTAAAAAAAGACCTATGAAACTACATACTTATGTCATGACATTTTATATTCAGTGCTACCACCATCTAATGCAATGGCCAGGCACATTGAATTCCAAAAAGCATTAATTTCTTCCTATACTTCCAGAGATTTGTAATATCTGGCAGAGACCTGCTGTACCCTGCATTTTAATGTCATTTGCCTGTGATTGTTGTTAAGAAAATATGCATACTTCACCCTGCTAGAGCAGCACTGAGTATTAAACCACCTGTAAGTAGTGTATTTCAATGATATGACTCCCTGTAATGTGCAAGATTGTCATGGATTCAATGTCATATGACAGCTGTGACCAATGAGATGCTTTATAAAACAGTGCAGAACTGCAGTGAGAAGATAATACTTGCTGGTGTAACTATATGGCAAAGAAGTTTTTCCTATGGTGAATTATAGGACTGTAAATACATTTAGTGTCCACAATGCAACACTCACTTTTATTAACATTGTTTGTGGTAGGGAACATCACGGCATTCTCATTCTAATGCCTTCATTCCTGTGATGTAACCAATAAAGTATTTACTGCATCACATGTCTCACAATGAGTTTCAACAATAATTCCATTAAGTTATTTATTTTATGAGGTGTACCCCTGCATGTAAGACTTGTATACTACATGGAAATACTTCTAGTCCAAACAAAGCCAGGTAACTTAAAATTTCCTAAGAATTAATTTTCCAATACATCATATCATTTCATTGCAAAGTGTATGCATATATATATATATATATATATATATATATATATATATATATATATATATATATATATATATATATATGTATTATACACACACACACACACACACACACACACACACACACACGCACACACACACACACACACACACACACACACACACACACACACACACACACACACACACACACGCACACACATGCACACACACACACACATGCACACACAAACACACACACACACACACCACACAAAGTCACACACACACAACACACTTGCATGTGCCCACACACACACACACACACACACACACACACACACACACACACACACATATCCACACACATGCACACAGACACACACGCAAACACACACACACACACACACACACACACACACACACACACACGCACACACACACACACACACACACACACACACACACACACACACACAATCACAATTTCATTTAAAAAGACAGCTGGCATGTCTTTGGGTTATAGAAAGAAAGTGAAGAACCTAGTAGACATTGTACAGAAATGCAGAATCCACAAAGTACCCTGCCAAGAAATAAACCAGAAAACCAAGTGATTGCTGTTTTTAAAATAACTAACATTTATAAGAACCTAAGGCAGAAATGGCGCTATCTTTGAAGTGAGGTCTGAGCTTGAAATATTTGTGACAGTGCCTACAGCAGATAAAACTTAGTTCAACATTCAAGTAAAATGAAATAGTAAGCCCACTGCATCTCTTTCTTGAAATTAATATTGCTAGAAATGTTCACTAAATGACATATATTGCACATTCTAGTCACTCAAATGATAACATGTCAGTAGTCACACTTGGCCTAGCATGTATTTGTTACATGAAATTAACTGACCAACACATTATCCCTTACATTATGGGATATCTTTAATTTAGTGCAGAGTCACAAGCACGGATGTCTTTCTCTGAAGCTCTTCAGTACCAGCCTAATCTGATGCTTAAGGATTTTAATAACTTCAAGTGACTTCCCTCAAGAAATGACATTCCACTGTTGCTGCTTGTATTTTAAGCTACAGGTGTCCTTCATAATACATTGCATTCAGTTTTTCTGGCAGAGTTTAAAAGTATTCTTTCAACTAAGAAGAAATATCATGAAGTGATTCCACACTGGCACCCCTGGAACTGCAGGCCTTGGACTTTGATGCAATGAAAACTAAGCCTAATACTTTTTCACAGGCATAATTACATTGGGCTACTACATTACAACTGATATTATTTTCCTTATGTGAAATGCATATATTTATAATTCTGAAAGGATTGGTTTATGGTATTAATATCTATGGCTTTTGGCTTCTCACATTGCACACAGGCAAAGTGCATACATTCTTGCCTTTGAGCACTTCTTTTCTGAGCACATCTGTGAAAGAATACATTTCATAGAAATACTACAGTTGAAAATTGAACTGATTCACATGGGCTTCTTGATTATTTTGTATACTGTACAATTACTCATAACTAAATGCTCTAGCTAAGCAAAATAGATAAGTAT
>NC_056744.1:1036688442-1036738442 GCF_019279795.1 Protopterus annectens
CATATTTAGTATAACATTTATATTTATATATTTTAGCAGCTTTTAAGGATGTGAGAATGCTTCTAATGCTGTTCTGCAGTGGTCACTGCAATTGTCTAACACAAGATGAAAGGTGATGTTATCTACCTTTCTGACATCACAAAACTACTCGATGAAGGTGCCTTTTTATATGGAGTGTAATAGTAGCATTCCATACCTTGCACTACATGCTACCTGCATACACTGATTACCTCCAGCCACTTTTTAGGCAAATGTACCTTTGCCTCAAGAGTCAGCTCTTCTTTAATTCATGAAATCTATGTTTGATGGCTTGTTAAAATATTACAGAGTATTAATCACTTTTATTTGCAACAATAGTGCAGTAGGATATATAGGCTTTGCCTTTCTTTCTTCTTAGAGAAGTTACTGAAAATTTTGATTTTTACAGACCAGGCAAATGGTTTATGAGACAGAAGGTGATAACATGGTATCATATATCTGAAACATATGTTATTAACCTGATGAAGTATTGAGTTTGCAGTAGAACTTTGCCTTGCCTACCTCATTGCCTTATGAAGAACTGGGGTGCTACATAGATAACTGTCACTAATACACTAATACTGCAGCATATTTAATAAAAAGTATTTTTAAGGTATCACAATGCCTGACCCTTACATTTTTAATATTTCTTAAACAGGTAAGTGGGTTGGAATTATTAATATTTTCAGCCATGATACCAACTAGATGGCATAGAGTTAACTCATTCACTCCAATGGAGCTCAGGAAATTTGCACTGTAACTTCCAATGGGAGGAGTCTATGCCTTTTGATAGAATCAAATTATGCCCTCACATCTCTGGAACCATAGGGGTTATGAAAGAAGTATAAATGGCAAACCCTTCAGAACAAGTTATTTTTATAGTCATAGTATTCTTTAGGCTCTAGGTCTTAAAATGAATTTTCTAAGTCACGGTAAACACAATAAATGTTACATTTGTAATATTTTGTAAACAACTTATAATATCTCAGCAACCACTCAAGTTACACACATACTGTCAACAGCATTTTATTCATCTAGCTGAAAGCTTGCATATGAGGTTAAGGAGTTCTGTCTGTGGTACTTGGTTGTTGAGATATTTAGAAAAATGTGAAAATTATATCTATATGAATTAATATAATAAAAACAGCAGTTAACATCTCTTTACCTGAACTAGATAGAGGTCAGATATTAATGGAGTTGAGTTTGCCATTGTGTAATTTTTAAGATGACATCTTTTAAAACCTTGTACATAGTATGGTTTTGGAATTATTGCTGCAAATATGAGCAAGCAATATTTGACACCTATAGGCATCGGTAGGAGTTAACTGCAGATGCAGCCTTTTTTATTTTTAAACAAGATACATCTTTATTAAACTATCACTCATGACATAGGCTATCAGACATTTATATAAATGAAAATAAACCACACTGACACTATACTAGTTACAAGCATTTAACATCAAAAACCATATTTACACACTCCCAGTTGCAAACATTATACATCACTTATAATCTACCCAACATACCTCTCAACTGTACAGATTTTCACAGAATGTCTAGATTTTTGCCCCATATTTTTGGTTCATTTTTCATAAAATTGTGGTTTTCTGACAAATTAGTGGCAAATCATTAAAGATTGATGCTAGAAAAAAATGACTGACATTTGAGTTCCAAACTTCATACCCTTAAGAAAATTCATGCTTATGCAAAACCTATTATTCTATCAACTTTCTAATTTGTAAGAGCAATATTTAAAAATTGTTCATATTTTGGTGCCTTTGTCCTACTTTTATTTATGGCTTTGTCCAGATTTCTTGCTCTAAGAGGTTGAGAGGTATGCTACCTAATCATTTTCAGTCAAACATAACATAGCTCATTTACGTCCTGCTTTCTTTTAACCTCATTCTTCCCCTGTATATACTGTTCCCACAGTTCTCATTTATGAAAAATAAGGGATTTTAGGTAAAATTAAGGGTATGGAATATTGACTTGGGAAGGAACTATTTACATGATTGTTTAAGACTGAGCCTCATTATTCACATTAGTGTGACCTTGGAAATAGTTTCTATAAGTAAGGAGGGGAAGTGATGAATCCTCCTTCACACACATTTCATGGGGGGGGGGGGGGGGGACGGTGAAAGTGTGCATAATTCTTAAAACATTTTATTTTACTAATATCTGAGGGTCTCAAGCTTGCTGAGTGTCATTTCAGAGAAATGATCTCTGAAGACCCATTACAAATCCAGTTGTTAAAGTATTGCACTGATTTACAATATTATAACATGGCATTAAGTAAAATGTAAATAACATTACAATATTATAACATGGCATTATTAAGTAAAATGTAAATAATATTGAATAACATTAAACGGAAATAAAAAACTAAATGGAATATGAAAATATCAGAAAAGTTACTATGTAACATGACATGAAGTGAAGAATATGTGTAGAGGAAATATCAAAGTATGTGGACTTGTTTAATTGTGATTTTGGGGCTGATAGAGATTGATATATGAGGAAGAAAAATATAGAGAAAGTATGGGAAAGGGGGCAGAAAGGAATAAGTTGCAACTACAACAGTGGCTGAAGTGGGTTTAGAAGCAATTGTATCAAAATGATTCTATTCTATAGTCTACATTATCTGTTTGACAGAGTTAAAGTGTAACTAATTTCTAATTTCTAGGAGAAGTGATTTCCACAAACCTTGCATTTTTAATGTTATTCAAGGAATATGAAATCTACATGGCTAGACAAGGACAGAAGTCAAGAAAAAGATGTTTCTAGATAAAGTATACAACTAATAGCACTACTTTTTTGATTTGAGTAGAGTGTTTGTAAATGTTAGCACTGTATAATAATGGACTTATGTCTGAGAGATTAATGAAATGGCAGATTTTATTTAGAGCTCTTTGCAGTAAAGTGACATTATGAGAGAGAGAAAGACAGAGAAGGGGAAGGATGTATTCTAGTTTGGTAATAAAACATTCTTAGCTGTTGATTTCATTTATCAGGTTATGGAGAATGATTAGTTTGCATGCAAAATTTTATTACTTCAGCACTTTAAAGATGGGTGATTCATTATGGAACTGGAGAGATAGGGAGAAGCCAAGATGAGTGGCCAAGTATTTGAATAAGTTTATTTGTTAAGAATTTTTAAGTAGAGGGCTAGCAAAAAGACAGTAGAAAGTGTACTAAATGGCAATTATAAACAAGTTGGCTTCTTCAACACTTGCTTGAAAGGCAAGTAACGTTAAAAATTTAACTATTTCTGACCTTTTTAGATTCCATACCAGCATTTGATGAACGACAGAAGGAAATCTGATAAATATTGTTGGGAAGAGCCTACACAACTGAATTGATATGAATACTTAGAGAAGTGTATACACTACCAAACAGTCAAGAGTAAAAATAATAAACCAAGGATAACATACTAAATTGTTTCCAGTTTAGAAGGGGGTCAGGCAAGGTTGCATTTTAGTACCACGGCTCTTTATAATTTTATATTAATGAGATATTAGTAGCAGGATGCTTTACAGAAACTAAAGATATACCAAACATTGAATCCACATAGTGCCTCATAATGTGCTGAGCAGATGATGTAAATATTACAAGCACTAAGTTATTTAAAGTTTTAAGGCCAACCATGGAAATTTAAAAATAATCTGAGAAATTATGATCTGAAAATAAATAAACATGACAAAAGCAAAACAAAACTTTATGCTTTTCAATTCCAGGAAAAAAGAACTATCATATATATTTATCTAAAGATATGTATATGTATATATGTATATAGACATATATATATATATATATGTATGTATATAGACATATATATATATATATATATATATATATATATGTGTGTGTGTGTGTGTGTGTGTGTGTGTGTGTGTGTGTGTGTGTGTGTGTGTGTGTGTGTGTGAGGTGTTTAGGTGAAATGGCAGTGGAGTTTTAACCAGATTGTTTAATGAAATCTTGGAAAGTGAGAGGATGCCTGAGGAATGGAGAAAAAGTGTTTTGGTACCGATTTTTAAGAATAAGGGTGATGTGCAGAGCTGTAGTAACTACCAAGGGATTAAATTGATCAGTCACAGCATGAAGTTATGGGAAAGAGTAGTGGAAGCTAGGTTAAGAAGGGACATGATGATTAGTGATCAACAGTATGGTTTCATGCTAGGAAAGTGCACTACAGATGCGATGTTTGTTCTGAGAGTGTTGATGGAGAAGTACAAAGAATGTCAGAAGGAGTTGCATTGTGTTTTTGTAGACTTAGAGAAAGCATATGACAGGGTGCCTAGAGAGGAGTTGTGGTATTGTATGAGGAAGTCAGGAGTGTCAGAGAAGTATGTAAGAGTGGTACAGGATATGTACGAGGGTAGTGTGACAATGGTGAGGTCTGCGGTGGGAGTGACGGATGCGTTTAAGGTGGAGGTGGGATTACATCAAGGATCAGCTTTGAGCCTTTTCTTATTTGCAATGGTGATGGACAGGTTGACAGATGAGATCAGACAGGAGTCCCCGTGGACTATGATGTTTGCAGATGACATTGTGATCTGTAGTGAGAGTAGGGAACAGGTGGAGGACACCCTGGAGAGATGGAGATATGCTCTAGAGAGAAGAGGAATGAAGGTCAGCAGGACTAAGACAGAATATATGTGTGTGAATGAGAGAGATGATAGAGGAATGGTGAGGATGCAAGGAGTAGAGGTGGCGAAGGTGGATGAGTTTAAATACTTGGGGTTAATAGTTCAGAGTAACGGTGAGTGTGGAAGAGAGGTGAAGAAGAGAGTACAGGCAGGATGGAATGGGTGGAGAAGAGTGTCAGGAGTGATTTGTGACAGAAGAGTACCTGTAAGAGTGAAAGGGAAGGTCTACAAGAGGGTAGTGAGACTAGCTATGTTATATGGGTTGGAGACAGTGGTATTGACAAAAAGGCAGGAGTTTGAGCTGGATGTGGCAGAATTAAAGATCTTAAAATTTGCACTGGGTGTGACGAGGGTGGACAGAATTAGGAATAAGTATATTAGAGGGTCAGCTAGGTTGGAAGGTATGGAGACAAAGCCAGAGAGGCTATATTACATTGGTTTGGACATGTGCTGAGGAGGGATGCTGAGTATATTGGGAAAAAGATGCTAAGGATGAAGCTACCAGGTAGCAGGAAAAGAGGAAGGCCTAAGATAAGGTTTATGGATGTGGTGAGAGAGGACATGCAGGTGGTTGGTGTGACAGAGCAAGATGCAGAGGACAGGAAGAAATGGACACAGGTGATCCACTGTGGCGACTCCTAATGAGAACAGCCAAAAGAAGATGATGATGTACACATTGCAAAGACATACATCTGCAGCATTTCTCCCTGGTCCTCTGCTGAAAATGGGCTCTGTCCCAGTCTGACTTTCTCAGTAAACGAATGTGAAATAAATACATATAGATATATAGATATAGATATTGATAAAAGTAGATTATACATTCTTCATAGTTATATATACCTTAGTTTAATTTATGTTAATACAAGATCATGGCTGCTGCGCTAGCGTTGTCACCTCACAGTTAGACGTTGCCAGTTCGATTCTCAGTTAGAGCGTCTTCTGTGTGGCGACATGCGTGAATGGGGCGTTCCTTCATTGAAGGTTGTGTGTTAGGCCCAGCAAGCCAGCAAGTAAAACTCTACTGCCAATCATTAGTGGACCGGAGTTCTGCTGTGGTGACCCCTAACCGGGAAAAAGCGAAAAGACAAACAAGATCATGGCTGTTGCACATATACTCTTTAAAATGAAAAGCAGTAATAAGGGGGATTCAAAGAAGCACAGTGCTGATAATAAGAGATGACACCAAAAAAAGAAAAAGAATGAAAACGCAGGAGAATATTGAACATCACTCTTTTCCTTTAAACTTGTTTTTTTGGAGGGGAACTAGCCCCCCTGGATCCCCTGATGTGGGGGATAAGCCTCTCATACTCCCGAACTTATATAGACCAATTCCAAGACTACCATACCTTGGAGAAATGGGAACATTCTGAGATATGGCCATCTCAGACTTGATATATGTGCACCCATTTTTTTCACCCATTCAGTCTCTGTATTTGGGGACCCGCAGTGAGCTCCATCATTTCAAATGGTTAGTAATGTATCCTTGCAGAAGAAGAATGCCATCCAGAGTCTGAGTATCAGTTATATGTCATTCTTTGACACCATCTCCACTATGATCTGGGAAGCATCAGATGTTATCAGCCATGGTTTCAAGGCATATCGTGCATCACCTGCAGTAACCACAGATATGAGCAGCCTGCGGGTTACTGTAAAGGGAACAGCATATCCAGGACTCTGTATCTGGTAATGTGTGCACCTGTCAACTAGATGACCTTGAGGAAAATCAACCGGCATGAAACACTTTCAGATGTTAGCTGTGGGAATCATGTGAAATACCTGGTTGGTGCAGACACATTGAATAAACTACCACATGTATTCTCAAACTACCTGGCAGCTGATGGAGTGAATGACTTGCAGGCAGGCTGATATATCGGATATAGTGTAAAACAGATGGTGGTGTGATGGTAATGTGTTTGGAATCAATAGCTCTATGGACCTCAGTGAAATAGGCTACATTGTAGAATGCTCACATAATATTGGGTTTCCCCTTTGCTGTCAATGGAACCATAGGTCCACAGGTATTTACTAGGATATTGGTAGAGTAGCCTAACCATGCATTGCCACTGAGTTTCCAGCCTTAGTAGTTTAATACCAAGGCTCATGTATTTTTCAGAAATCTTGTTTAACCTCAGGTGAGATAACCCTTTAGAATTGTGTGAAAACACTTTGCATACTAAGTATGAATAACTATACCCCTGGTGCAGCTATTTACATGTTCTCCCTGTTCATAAGAGACAAGGGTGCTAAATCAGGGGTGAACATATGGCACCCCATCCATGCATCCAGGTTACGCTTGATTAAAGTAAGAGATGTACTTAATTTCACATGGTGATAAAGGTGATTCCAGAGAAGTGGTATTTCCTGTAAGGAATATCTATCTCTCCAACATACTGTGTTTATGTTGAAACATAGACTGGCATCAATAGAGTGGGGGTTTCTGCCACTATTAGACTTATGGATGTGTAGAAGGTCTGAAAGGATGAGGTCAGTGGAGGCTCTGTATGAGAGGCAGCCCCTTAGCAGCCTGTAGGACAAAAGAGGGACACGGCTTTGAGGCACTCAGAATAGTTTTTGTAATTTATTTCTTTGATTTTCCTGGTGAGAGAATGTTGTAGTCACTCAGACTGAGTCAAATGATTGAACAGGTACATGCCAAATCGGACATTATATCCAATGACTGGTCTAAGGAGTGCAGCACACAGTTGAATGATCACCTCCCTAGATTTGGATAAGATTTCTAACAACAGTCAACATGCGTTGGTCAAATAACAGCTCATTGTCTACACATTTTCCCATGTAGCTCACAAATGGGTCAGTTTTCAGGGAAGTGTCAGCGTGATAGGTGCAAGGGACATCTTGCTTGCCAAAGGATACAGATATGCACTTTGTGGTGTTTAGCTTTAGGAGATGGTTTTTGATACCTGCTATTTGCTTGTGGCATGCCTTACTGAAGGATCTTGGCATCTTCTGGAGAGTTTATGATGGCACCAAGATTACAGTTGCCAGCAAACTTTATCAGCCATAAGCTTTTAATATTTTACTTGACCTCTAAGAAGTAGATGTCATAAAGAAGTGTCCCAAAGACTGAGCCCTGGATTACTTATTGGCAGATCTCTTGATGGGTGTAGATCCAACCACCTAATTTCTTGGGTTGTATTTGTGAACCCGTTTGCTATTCAATTAGTTAGACAGAAATGTATATTTAGCTTTATAAGTTTATTAACTATGCTTGGGTGGGCGATGGTGTTGAATGCCTTTGTGAGGTCCAGATATGTGCTGTGAACATTTCTTCCCACATCCACTGCTTTGGTCACCTTTGCAAATCAGTCAGCCAGGATAAGTAGGCATACTCTGCCTTTAATGAAATTGAACTGGCTCAGTTTGATAGTTTGCAGGCTACCTATAACTTTGATTATTAATTCTATAATTATCCTTTCCATAGCCTTACAGATAAGGTTGGTCGGGGCTTATAGGTCTATAATTGCCTGGATTGGTTGACATCCCACTTTTGGGAAGAAGGATGATTGTTGCAATCCTCCATTCATTTGCTACAAATTTTGTTTGGAGACTAATACTGAAAAGTCTCTGTAGAGGGTTTTATCAGGTCATGCTTCAGACTGACCAGTAAGCATCCTGGCATTTTATCCTGCCCCACAGAACCAGTGGTTTTGGCCTTAAATAGTGCTGTGTGGACTTGTTGCTGGTAGATTTGAGGGGGGGTGCATATGCTAAGATTTCTGAGTAAGGTGAGAAAAGTAGGTGACATAACAACTAAATTTATCTGCTAGCATATTGGCTATGTGGGTGGCCACAGTGGTGCAGCAGTTAGCGTTGCCACCTCACAGCAAGAGGTTCTCTGGTTCGATCCTCAGCTGCGGTGCCTTCTGTGCGGAGTCTGCATGTCCTCCTTGTGGTCACGTGAGTTTCCTCCGGGTGCTCTGGTTTCCTCCCACATCCCAAAGACATGCTGTAGGTGGATTGGACACTCTAAATTGGCACTAGGTGTGAGTGTGTGCATGTGTATGCCTTCTGTGGAAGATTAGGCGCCGGGCTGGCAACTCGACACCATAAAACTCCACTGCCAATCATGAGCAGACAGGTGATCTGCTGTGGCGACCCCTAACTGGGAAAAGCCAAAAGAAGAAGAAGCATATTGGCTATGTCTTTAGACCACAGTGCATATGATATAATTTACATTTAGCTTAGTGTAGTTTTGAACATTATTTCTGTGATTTCTGAGATTATTAAAAAGTCTTTGTGACCGTCTTTTGCTCAAGTGGCTATTTTTATCTTGTATCTAGCAAGATTTAGTTAATCAGGGTCTGAAATTCCCTGTAACCTTAGTAAGTGTATCTTTTTGGCATTTGTTGAATTTGCTTTGTTTTTACATGCAATGAGCTTTTGCCTTTTATTGAAAGGCCTGCTTATATTAGGGTTCTTCCATAAAGGTTTATTCTTAAACTTGACATTGTATTTATTTTGCATGGGAAAATTACTTCTAGGCAGTTTTTCGCATGTTCATAGAAAAAGGCAGTGAAGGATTCCACATCTGTAATGGGTTCCTTAAGGTGGAAGGGAAACTGAATTTTGTCAGGTCGTTACTCAGCTTTAATAGATCTCTGAATAATGAGTTGTTGGAGGATGTGTCTTTTGGCAAATATGATCTGATTTATTGCAACGGGGGGGAACAGAGCTGTCCCATACTGTTAAGAACCTATTCCAAGATTTTGTTGCCCCTCGTTAGGGTATGGACTAATTGTTCCAGTGAGTTTGTATTTATGAATTCCTGAAATCTCTGGGCATACATGTTTAGGGATTTATAAGTTTCACAGTTAATGGAGGGTATTTGAAGTCACCTAACAGAATGGTCTTTGGCCGAATGCTTAGGGCTTCCGCATTATACATGGGTGAAGGGGGTCACAGAGTGGTCCTATAGTTTACTACAATGTAATATGCGGTCTTATTAATGGTAAGCTGGACAAACTGAAGTACCAGATCCTTACCTTACTTAAATGAGTCTGGAGGTGTAATCTTGTTTTCTGAATATAGATACACTGCCACATTTGGTGCCCTCATCTAGTGTGGTGGGGTCTGAATGCACAGTAGGCTTTGAAACCTTGAATTGGTGGGGTGCTCTCAATATTTTTGAACTAGGTGCTGATGATGTTGCATTTTAGTATAAGGAGTGCCTGCATGGAGTATAGTTTACTGTTTAGGCTCCAAGTGTTGAGCAGTACTACTTTCATGTTCTCCCAATTTAGTTTTACTATGTTGTTAGTTACTCCTAGATTTACTATGACTGAGTGATATGTGCAGTTGTGGTGCAAGTACTTGAGTGCATACATTATGTTCTGAATCATGGTTCCTGAGTGGCTGCTAACTGTGAACCCCTCTTTGCTTACCTCATTGAGTGGTGCATCACTGTATCTCAAAACAATATCTCCTATGACTAGGATGCTTGGTTGTGTGGAGGTTTGTCTTATAGCCTTATGAATTTAGAAACCTTTGAGTTACAGGTGCATGCTTTGTGATGGGTATTGACTGAGTTGAATAATTTCAAGGTTGCTGAGGGTACTTGTTTCTATGTTTTAATCTGAGAAGCCTTTAAGGTTTAGGTAGATTGCATTTAAATGCCTTGGCATATGTGGATTTGTGTTCCTGGCAAATAAAGCCACTTTGAGCTGAAACAGGAACAGCACCAGAAGGCTGAAAAATATTACTTTAATGTTGAAAGTTTAAGATTAAGAGCTTTCATCTGTTTATAACAAAATACTTCATCAGAATCTATCTTCAAATTTAAAATGAACATTTTTTAAAAGCCCCACCATAAATCACATGTCAAAAAATTACCAATCATGGTTCAAATATTGTCAATGCCCACTTAAGACCAACCCCCAGGAAAAAAAAATAAATACAGAAAAAAATTAATGAAAATTCACCAAGAAACTACTAATTACAAGTGACAAAAGTGCATTTTAAAACAGTTGGCTCATACTTTATATGACTGCAATCTTAAAACACTGATGATGGAAATATTATCATTAAGACCAGGTGATACCAGGGAATTAAGCCTTATCTCTCAGCTAAGTTCCCTGAGTTCTATAAGGTTTTCCCATGGCCCCCCTCTTGGATTGTTATAAACAATATCAAAACTGAAGTAGTGGAAATTATGAGATGGATATTTAAGAATGTGTTTAAATAATGCATTCTCTTCTTTATTTTTAATATCCAAAATATGTTCATAAATCCTGTCCCTCAAATGCCTTTGTTTTTTTCCAACATAAAAACCGCCACAACACTGGCAAAGTGCAAGGTAAATCACTCCATATGAATTGCATGTACAATGAAAAAAAAGAGGTGATTTTAATATTGCTTATAATCACTTCATCTTTCTTTAAAATCCATCTACATTGTGGGCAAAACCCACATTTAAAAGTACCAACCCTCGTATTAGAATAAATCCTATTCTCTACCTCATTCATCTCAAAAAAATTGTTTTAAACATTTCACCATTCTGTAAACAATATGGGGGACCTCACCTAAAACTTCATAAATGTTGTCAAAACATGAAAAATACTCCAGTTCTTCTTCAAACAGTTAAAAATATTAACACCACCAATGGTAAAAGTTGTAATAAAAGAATTACGGAATTTATTTGAATCTGTCCCTCTTACAGATTCTTAATGTCCCTCACCCTTAAGAAGAGGTCTAAAGGTACTATTTCTCCTTTTTTGATTAACCTCATCTTGAATATGTTTAATTAATCTATCAGGATACCCTCTAGTTGTAAATATATCAGCCAATTATTCCACTCAATAATAAATACGTTATTTTCAGAGACCATTCTAGAAAAACAAATGTATTGACCCTTAACAATACCTCTCTTCTGAAAACCCAGATGACAATTAAAATAATATAACAAGCTGTTTGAACATGCAGGTTTCTTGAATATATTACTAATAAGTACCTTACTGACAAACTCTTTACTAATTTCTACATCTAAAAAGCTGATCTTGTTAGAGTTAGAGAAGGAAGTGAATCACAGGAAAGTGGTGGTTGAATTCAAATAATTAATAAAAGGCTCAATCTCCATTTCAGCCCCACCCCAGACAATAAATATATTGTTCAAATAACATACATACATCTTCCATGGGGGGAATAAATACATTAAATATAAATCTCTTTTAGTATTCTAACATAACAATACTGGAAAAAATGAGGGCATAAGCAGCCCCCATAGCTACTCCTTTCTTTTGTAAATAAATTGGCCATCAACAAATACAAAATTAGTTTTTTGGACCATTTCCATAAATGTATGAAACCTATTAATGTCATTGTTTAACTCAGTAGTTTCCACCATAAAATCACAAAACCACTCCAACCCCTCTGGAGTATTACATTAAAGAAGTTAACTACATCTACAGTGAAAAATAACATGTTCTTATCAAAACTCACATCTCTGAGGTTCACCAGAAAATCCCATAAAATCGCAACAAAGGTGCTTAAAGGATTTTAAACAGTTTTTTTTAACTTAACATCAATAAATTTAGCTAAGGGGCGAGTTTTAGATTTTCCAGAATCCACAATTGGTCTCATCGAGGGATCACATACATTTTTGTGAATCTTGGGTATCTTGAACATAGAAGGTATCATAGGATATTATACTATGAAAAATTATTTTTGTTCGGGACTAATCTGCCCCTGGAACACCATATCATATAATATACAATCAATTTTTTTATAGGAAATGCTCAACAAATTAAGAGATGTCTCCTCGTAAAAATCATCATTTAAAACATGCAAGTTCATACGACAAATGTAATCTATACGGTACATAACAACTAATCCACCCCCCTTGTGAGTTTCATCACTCTTATAGTTTTATCTCCACATAGCTTTCTAAGGAGATCAAACTCAACTGCTGCAAGGTTAAAATTACAAGGTTTTATCCTACTACTCAAAATAGCTCTAAAATCAAACCCACACATTTTTTTCAAAAAGAACTAGATGAAAGGGGGGGATGGAAGGTTATAAATACTCCGTTTGTGCAACACATTAGAAACAAATTCAGCATTTATATCTTTATAAAGTAAATTTAAATTTTCTTCAAAACAACTTTAAATCTATAATCAACTGGTCTATTTTAGACTTTTGTAGGTACAAAACAAAATTCTTTACTAAGTAAATTTGTGTGGCTTATTTGATTCTCATTAGAAGTGTAGTTGTAAACCTTAAAGTCACCTGCAATGTTTTCCACTACTGTAGGACTGTCCAATTCAACTTCCTGTATATCCAAATAAAATAAAAAGTAGGAAATATCTAATTCCTCCATCTCCTCCGATCATTTCTCCAGTAGCTCGACCAATTCTGTTGCCCATCATTCGATCTGGGGGGATTGTGTTGTCTTGCCTCCTCATTCCTCCGGTTCTGAAGTCTCTGTGAATGCCATAATGGGTTTTGCTCCAAAGTTGGAAGAACATTCTCTTGCCCTTCTGTAGATTGGTCAAATTGGGCTAGGGTTTTCATCTCTCATTGATACATTTCTGGATGAAAGGTTAGATTCAGGATATGCCACACCCCTTTGACAGTCCAGCTTATCTTCTCTAATTTCCTTTCTTTTTTGGCTTGAATTTCTGAAATAATCTCATCAAATTTAACAAAGGTCTTTTTATACTCATCTATATTCTGGTCAAACATCAAGTCATTTATGATGTTATAATCCAGTTCCATAGCTTTGTGGATTGAGTCAATGGATTTTTGATTGTGCTTCATAAGCACTTCAAGAAGCTCAAGTCCTTGATGATCAAATAATTCACTTAGTTCAATTAGTTCTTTATGTAATGGGGGACTTGGAAACTAAACTGTGTTCCTGGTCTGTACTGTGTGTGGTAGGCACAGTGTGGCATTGCGTGTTTGTGACAACCTGTTTCATATTAGTTGTGTCTGAATTTGACAGCCTTACCTCCAGTAATATGCTTCTACTAAAACTGCAGCATCACTTCAAGGAAGTAATTTAGGATGTCCAAAGCCAATGCTTGTGAAAATCCTAGTGTGTTCAAACCTCTGTGGCCACTGAGAAGGGCAGGCCATGCATCCCTATTGATTCTGTGTGTTGATGGCACATTTCTAATAACTCTTGTGTAATGTCTCTCTCTGTCCACAATGTAGCAATCAGCAATGTCCTGGTATTTGAGGTGGAGGTATATCAGGTACTAGTAGACCATTGATGGTGCAGAGGGTAATGGCATGTTATATAATGGACAGTAGCTCTGAAGGCCATCACTAATGCATGCCACTCAGCTAATGCTGATGCCACTCCTAGAATTCAAATTTGAGTGAAGCTTGTGTATCAGAGAATCAGAATAGCTTAGTGCCATGACTCTTCAAAATAATTATATGCATCTGAATCACTATGCCATGTCTCATTTCATCATTTTCATATGCACTGACTTTAAGGGCACATTGACACTCATTTGCATTCCAGTACACAATCATTTGCATAGCAAGTATACTTTGTTATTTATTCTGTAGCGTGGGTATGCTACTTCTGCCTCTGAATTGCCAACCTCCATGCATGGTACTGTGCTACTGCTCACTGCACTATTTCATATAATGCCATGTACTAACTGCCTCTGAATGCACTCAGGAAATTGGATCTCAATGAGGTATGACTCAAAATGAAACAGAAGACTTTTCCTATTACTATGAAAAATATTTTTGGAATAAGTTCTAAACGTGTCCATCTTTTCCCATCTGAGGATAATTTTTATAAAATGTCAGTACATAATAATGTTTGAAAAGAATAGAGGTCAAATATATATCAACTTCATTTCCCAATGCTACATATAAATAATAGCATAAGTGTGCACTAAAGATGCTCCCATTACTGTCCCTTTAACTGGAAGATGAAAGAACAAATAAGCAGATTGATTGAGGGACGAGTGATATTTGGCAGACAGTGGAGGATAAAAAAAATCACATTTAAACCCAGCAAACATTACATTTTACCTTCTGAGAGACCCAATAGCAAAGAATAGAATTCATCACACAATGCAGAATTTATAAGCAGAAAGTTATACATGGCGTGTAATTATTCAGAATGCATTATATTAGCAGAAAATGTGTTGATATCTGCTGTCACTAATAATCATTACTGAATTTTACCTATATAAGCAATTTATCAGGTGAGAACAGGAGTCATGGACAGATACTTCAATAATCTGTATCAGTTATTAAAGCTGTGAAGAAACTCAGGTTGTAATAAACTCTCCTAAATGGTTAACTATAGGGTAGATGAATGGATTCACCATTTTTTTTAATTCTAAGAATCTGTGGACCCTAACTAATAATGGAGCTTCATCCATGAATCCTCAAAGTACAACATGACAAGAACTCAGTTTACCAATTTAAACTCAATGTGATAAAGAATCTAATTGCACATTTTTTTCAGGGGGCAAGCCCCCTTCACCCCACATCCCCATAGGGGGAAAACAGTTCCATGCCCCAGACTTTATGCATACAAATTTGCCATCACAAAAATGTGAAGAAAAGGACAAAGTAATCACAAAATCAAAGAAATCACTGCAGGTGCACAAATAGAAACCAGCCTGGTAGTGAGTTCTCATTTACAACAGTAACTGGAGGGTTCATCATTGTGGAGTTTAACTGATAAACATGTGTCCACATCCAATATGACCTTGAGGAAGTACAGGTGAACCACTAATGGAAAAAGCATAGTAAAAGTGCTGGATTCAATAACGCCTATACTAAGTGTACACTAAGTCTACACTAAGTGTACAGTGTTCTGAGGAACAGACAACACAGACATAACACACACCTTCTTCCTCCTAGTTTTGGTTTTCCTACTGATATTTTTGCTGCTATAAATATTGACAGGGATTCATAAAGGTTACCACAAAGTATAGACTACGTGTACACTTAGCGTAGACAGTTGTATACAACTCATCCTTTTATTTACCTGGTTAGGGCACAACTTAAATGCTTGTAAATAGTCTATTCATTGACTATAATTGTCACTGCTAAACCTCCCTTGTTTGTACATCTAATACAGACTTTGTCTGAGGTGGCAGTTTTATCTGCCTTTCATGTTTTGCTTATATTAAATATTGTTTTATAAAACACAGTGGATAGGATTCACAGCCATAACTAGGGTGGAACAAGAAGGGTTAACTGCCCTGGGTACAATTTTTTAAGGGGCATAACTGGCAGGTACCAATAGTGTGGGAGTGTAGTACCGGCATTACTTATAAACCTGCAAGGATATTGCGGCTTCATAAATGAATGTTGATACAAAATTTGTGGCCATAGCTGAAGTGCTGAAGTATTTAGTGTGGGGTGATTTAACTGTAGCAAGTTGCTTGTTATACTTGCAGTAGTTGTAGCTAGCTAGCAGTTTGCCGCACTTTCAGAGCAGATGAGTTTTTTTTTTTTTTGGGTTGTCAACTTTGAGTTGAGGGGGGCACCAGTTTAGGGAACTGCATAGGGCACCAGATGACATAACTACTCTGACTTAGTCATAGATAATTAACACATTGCGCAACATAAATTAACATAGGTAGCACAAGGCGTAGGCAATTCTAAGACATAAATAACATGCTTGAATAATAGCTGAAATAGGATAGTTATGCACAGAATTGTAATGGGTGTAAAATGAGATGTAAATGATGAACCCAGGCAAATTATCTACATGCAGAGGGATGAATAAAAAGGGTGGAACACTTCAGAAATTTATCAAAGAAGTGTTGCTTTGCAACAGTGTGTGTGCATTTTGAATACTGAGATTCATGGTATACATGATGGAAATCATACTAGGAGTAGCATAATATTACCACAGTAGCATGTGCCACCAGAGTCAGTGGTCGCTGTGTTGCATATTGTGGTCATCTGTCTCAATGGAAGAAGTACAGACAAAATGTGACTCCCCCCAACTGACCAACATATGGTAGATGATTTCTGAATGGACAGGGATATTTTACAAGACCTAGTCAAACTGTATCATCCACAAGTGGAATCAAGGGGGAAGCATGTCTACTATTATTCATTTTAGATACAGAAACCTTCCAGTGACCTATGAGGCACAAGTTAAGGATATTGCATGTACCACCCTCTTGAATCTTAAAACTTTCCTTGACATTGTGCTACAACATGAGGGAGAGCATATCTGTTTCTTCAAGACATCAAACGAGTTTATTTCATTGCACCTTTTGTCACTGTTGTCTGACTGTAATGTTGGTATGTATAAGTGGGAGTATGGAGGGATCTTCATTCATATAGAGGTGTGTAGGTAGACTTGTCTACCTGCAAAAAAAAAAACTTGCTTAATTGTCACCATACTGTTTGATTTGTACCAATAGCACTTGCCCTAAGTGTCATTGGCAAATCAACATAAAAAAAAAATTGCAGATGAATTCCACCTAGGTAGTTTATAGGATTCTCACGTATGGCACATGTCTGACTTATAACAATGGTACCTGCAAAAGGACTTCTAATGGGGTAATCTGGTTGGTTAGAGCACAACAGTGACATGTAGACATTTCTATACATGCAGGCACCATTCATGCAAGTAGCAGACTACATGTAATGTGTCTTTTGTTGGGTGTTGCAGGTGATAGATGTGTACTAGTGCCCTAATTGGTGACCCCAATATGCAACTCTGAGACCACACAGGAAATTATTTGTAACACAACCCATGCAGAAACCCAAAATATAGCAAGGCAGGCATTCATATTACTCAGGGGTGCTTTCAATGTTTAAACACCTCAAGAGGGACATGTTAGCACAGTCCAGCAGTAGCTGCACATCTTGGCAGGATATGCAATGTAGTAGCAGCAACAACAGTAGGGCATGGTATTGCAAAAGGGAGAAACATGAAGCAGCAGAACAACAGCCAAGGCAGAGATAGATAAAATACATTGCAGCATTGGCAAAGAGGAGGCATCTTTTCCACAACTAAGGCCATGACACAGGCAAGCTATAACAAAATGATGCATGCAGTGTCACACATAGATTATGTAGTACAGTGCATGGACTGATCATGGTGTGCAACAGAGATGGCCATAACCATACAGGTTGCGAGGGCAAGACAATGTCATCATCACTTGCACAGGTGGAGAGGAGGGACTCAGTGACAGGTGACTGCAACAGGATACTTTAGTACAGTGTCACAGTCCAAGAAAATGGTAATCATATGCTCAGGAATGTTGTTTGGTATCAGGGATCACTTCCTTTTTTGGTGAAGTTGTGATACCATGGTGTAGCCACTGTCAGTTTTTACTGTGTTGCCTTGCAGTGTCAATGCTTGACCTAGTCTATGGCACAGAAGCGGTATGAAAATGAGACCATTTGCATGCACAGTGACATGGTGTCCCATGTTCTGAACCTGAGAACAGTACCACCCAACATTTGCATCAAGCCCAGGGATGCAGGCTATTTGCACAAAGGTAACATTAATGCAGTCTCATCAGTGGTATATGCAGTCTGATTTGGGATGGACTATGCCTGAACCCCCTACATCTAAATCCTCTGATGGCCTGGGTCTGCATGACCTGCAGAAGCAGATTAGATAGCCATTGTTGTGTGTCTCATAAATGCACCTCTGGAGGCAAAATCTGCGACCAGTGACCTCAGCACTAATGTGTGTTCCCTGTTCTATACTTCAGGTCACTGTGCAGGTGGTATATGACCTCCTGTAAGCCAGAGTATACTCCATATCTCCTCAAAGCAGTGGGTATCAGCCTTCTGTGCCTGAGCCATTGATTTGAAAATCTTCTGGTTAATTCCAAGTATGTCAGTCATATCAAGGACATTCCTTGAGCCATACCAGCACTGCACCTCCCTACAGCTCTTCCCTATGGTAGGAATGGACACCTCAGAGGTGTTGCACATGTCAGATGCTTTATGGCCTGGGGACAGAGGTGCAGTCCGTGTTGGACTCTCAGGTACAGGGTGTCTCTCACACACCGATGAAACCATGTGTTTAGCCTCTACCGCAACAAGACCCCTTTAATAGTGGATGTGATTCATCACTCCCTTTGTAGTATTGCAGACCATGCCACTGTGTCATCAGGGGATACGATATGTATGCTGCCATCAATGTCAACTATAGATGTCCTGCTGACACCAGCCCTATGTTGTTGTGTTGTGATGGATCCTACACTCAATATAACCTGTGAAAATATGATCATACATGACACCATTATCAGCCCATACACATATAACTCAGTAATTCCATCTGTGGTATTCATATTGCTAGACATGGCAATACTGTTCTAGAATAAGTTTTAAGGCATACCTTGTCATGCAGGATGTCATATTTCCAGACCAGAGATGCAAAAAAGGTCAGACAAAAATGGGTTTTGGTCAGTCTATCATTTGATCATATTGTGTATGCTATAGTTTACTGTAACATGCATCACTGACATTGAACTTCCCCTGCTGACATATGGGTGCTTCTTTACCAGCCCACCTCCCATATCAATATGTGGGCCCACTCCACCTGCCCAGGGAATGACACCAAAACTCCTTGACTTCAGTGAGCTGCTTCTGTGTTGGCAGTTCACCTCACTGATGTGGACATGTCACCATGTCACCATGTCCCATGTCTTTCTTTGCCTGGAGCATTTTATTGGTGACCCTTCATGGCAGCTGTTGTAGTGAACTATTAAGACCACCGACAACCTTTACATCCTGCATGATTCCCTGCCAAACTCTAGTATTGGTAATGCTTATCTGCAGCACCTTTACACAGCATGCACATGCCATGCATACAGAGAGCCAGTATTCTCCTGGCTGGTGAACTTTTCAAGACCTCACCTTCCTTTGTTGACCATGTCAGTTCTCATATACCTGAAGGCAAACATATGTATATTGTTGAGCTGTGGCATACAGATGCATATGACCATGGCCTCCACTTTAATGGACCTGGTTAACAACCATAGCTACCCCCACACCCCCCACCAAATACTGTTCTCATGCATCTACATAGGACTGTGAAACCACACAGTCTTTGTGACATATAATCCTATCAATTTCCACATGTGAGGATATTTTACTCAGATTCTTCCATACCTTAATCATATGGCTGTTAGAGCTGTTGTGTAAAATGGTGACTGCATCTACTAAAGGAGGAAGTTAGAGCACCACTGACTTTGTTTGAATCTTTATGTGCAACATGCTATTCAGCATCTCAGCATGAGCCAACACATCATGTTAAGCCATTTACTCAGTAATCCCTTTTTTCTGGGACTCAGTTTACAAAATATTCCCAGCAATGTCTTATTTTACTGACTCCTCAAGTTTAGGGCCTAACACATTCCATTGCTTCTGTAAAGACTTATTCTTTCCCTTGTAATGGCATGGCAGGTATAGGTAGGGATATTGGCAAGTGTATGCTTATAATTCCTGAGGGGGATAGCAAAATGGCAAAAGGAAATATGCCTGGGGGGTTACATTATCCCTGACCATCAATTCTGGCTTGCAGCAAAGAGAAGAAACCTGCAAATTTTAAATAACCATCAGGGAAAAATACAGTAGCATAAGGTATCGTGTCAGAGGATAAGGATGAAGCAAAATGTCTGTGATGGGAAACAGTAGCAGTGTTTTTGCTGGCTACCAGAAAAGACAGGGATTTTTTTTCAGGGAGGACTAATGCAATATTTCACTGTGATTAGAATATATCAGTATCTGAACCTTTTTTCATGGAAATGGTTTGCTTTGCTTTTTGTCACATGTAAAAGGATTTGGCAGCTCATCTGGGATTAAATGTAAACACACAAGAAAAATGCACATAAGCTAAAAGAGAATGAGCAGAACTGAATAAAAAATAAGGGGTTTGTGAAGCTCTGCGATGTTTATCAATAAAACCTGTGAAAATATGATCACACATGACACCATTGCCTAGTTTCTAGTTTGAAACAAGACAACGGAATTTAGCATGTTATTTTTAGAATATTTATCTTACCAAACAAAATATGTGCAAGGGCTATAGCCAAACAGAATGCTAATGTTCATTTACTATTGATTACATGGATGACAGACTACACAACTGCAATGTTTTGAAAAGTATATTAACTAAACTGCCGCTGCTGGGTGATCTATTTCTTCACCACCTACTCCAACCCAAACACACACATACACACACACACACACACACACACACACACACACACACACACACACACACACACACACACACACACACACACACACACACACACACTCAAAACTACATATGCTGCTGCACAAGGTGTGAGATTATTGGCAACTATTCTGACAAAGAGCTTAGATTTTCAGCACAGGCAAATAAATGCTACACATACTGTAATTCCAAATAAGGGAAAACAGGAGACAGGAACTGTACCAGGAATCAGTGTTACCAGCTTTGCAGGTAGAAAGTTTATCCAATTCTGCTGGCTTCCTGTCACTTGCTTTGGGTACTTTATTCAATAATTAGGAACACTTGAACTAAACTTTATAAGTCTAGTTACTAGATAATCTGTGTCAGATGTTACTGTGTTAGCTAAGAGAAACACTAGTGCTTGAGAGGTCATGCCTTCTTTTCAGAAGGTAGGACTATCGCCACTCTTTATACAACATTTATTTCCTGTCACTGTTTAAATATCCTGGGGTATGTCTCTCTCTGGAGAATGGATACACAAGATTAATTGCAGAGGGAGTAGCAAAACAGAAAAAAGGAAATGTTCTATATTTCTGCTTTTTCCTTTTCTGCAACATGCTCCATGCATGCTGTAAAGAGGGGTAGCTACAACACCCAGTGTTGGACTAGGCAATCTGTGTACTTTCTGCTCCTTCCATTCTGTGTGGCAATAAGAAAGACTCACAGACTTTAAATGACTGCAGTGGGAAGAGTAGTAGAGTGAAATGTGAGAAGTCAAGGATCAGAATGGCCATGGTGGGAAAGATCAGCAATGTGAGCTAAGTTATATTTATGTATTTATTTATTTATTTAAACCAGGTAGGGAACCATACATGGGTAGTGGATATTTTTTGTAATGCCAATGAAGTACTTTGCTGTGTCTGATGAATAACTCTGTGTGACAAGGAGCTGAAAACACATTACCACAGTCTTTATTTTATTTTTAATCTTACTACAGCTGGACCTTGGAGATGTACTCAGACAGCAAATTTTACTACAGAAAGCTATATTTGCTCAGAGGGGAGTGGTTTGTGGATCAAAATGACTGATTGATATAGTTTTTTTATTATTTGGATTTTTCAGGGCTAAGGTGATTTATACGAAGCAAGTCAGAATACGTTGGCATTGCTTCTGTGAAACAGAGTTAAAATCCATTAATGTGCCCATTATTTTTTCACACTCCATTGTTTGAGTTGCACATAGCCAACAAGGTGGATATAACTGCTGGGTGGTAGTGGGAGGCTGTCTGTTGGTGAATCTAGTTTGAACAGTCATTAATTGGCTTTGAAGGACTAGTGTGCATTTGTGTGGCATCATCTGTAATACTTTGCTGTGGGTGCTTTGCGTTGTTTTATGAAATAAGCTTGAAATGCATTACTGCAACCTTTGTTGTTATTGTTGTTGTTGTTGTTATTATTTTACTGCATTCAGTCCTTTGAGGTGTACTGGGTCAACAATGTGGCTATGATTGCCTGGGAAGGTGATGCCTGTGTATGCAAATGACCTTACCATCATTTGGTCAAATTAAATAGTCACTACTCTTACTTTGCAGGATTAATGTGCATTTGTGTGAAGGACATTTCTATACTTTACTGTGTTATTTTTTATCACAGTCAGACATCCATGTTACACAAGGTCAAAAAAAGTAGTGGTCATGAAATCACTGGGTATGAAGGCCATGTCTAAATAAAAGTTACTTATGCCTGCATGGCTTGATTAAGCAGTTTTTTTAAACTAATTAAAATACTAATTGAATGAAAGTTCTTGTTGGTTAGGAAATTATGTTTTTGGGCGGCCACGGTGGTGCAGCGGTTAGTGTTGCCGCCTCACAGCAAGAGGTTCTCTGGTTCGATTCTCGGCTGGGGTGCCTTCTGTGCGGAGTCTGCATGTCCTCCCTGTGGTTGCGTGGGTTTCCTTCGGGTGCTCTGGTTTCCTCCCACATCCCAAAGACATGCTGTAGGTGGATTGGATACTCTAAATGGGCCCTAGGTGTGAGTGCGTACATGTGTGTGCCTTCTGTGGAAGGTTGGGTGACAGGCTGGCAACTCGACACTTTAAAACTCCACTGCCAATCATGAGCAGACAGGTGATCCGCTGTGGCGACCCCTAACCGGGAAAAAGCAGAAAGAAGAAGAAGGTATATAAGGTTTAAGAGGTAGTTTTATTGCATCCGATGAAGTCTAGTAAAGAAAAGATGAAAACACTGTGTGTATTGGAGCATTCATGTGAATTAATAAAGATCCATTTATCTGGTGGCAGCTGTTGCCTTATTTGCTCTACTCTGGTGTGCTGTTTTAGGGAAACCATCCCATTCAAACTTGATCCCCTGTCTGCTCTAAATTTAATAATCCACCTCAATTCCATTCTGTGTATTATATTATTAAAATCACCAAGCATAAGATTCTCTTGAAATGTCTCAAGTACTGTCAACTTAAAAATATGCAAAGCACCTTCCATTTTAATATGTTTTGCAAAGGCATTCAAGATTTTATGTGTACAAATGCTGTAAACATGTTCTCTGATCCTATACCTTACAGTTCTATTTGTTTTTCCTTTATAAAAGGATTTACAAAATAGACAATGTGCAAGGTAAATTAAATTTTGGGTGCCACAATTAGTCATACCATGAAATACATATTTCATACCTGTATCAGGATGTATAGCACAATAGTTACATTTACCACAAGGAGATGTATATGCAACATCTCTAATGGAAATATTTCCTCTCCTATAATTAGGGTAACATAATCTTCTCTTAAGAGACTTCCTATTTTTAAAACAAAACTGTGGTACATCACCAGCTAAGTCCTTAATTCTGTCATCAGTCATAAGAACTTGCTAGTGTCTTTTTGAAGACACTGGCAACCAGATTCACATCATTGGTATAAAAAAATAGGACCGATACTGGGTCTTATGACAGACTTCTCTAGTCCGTAGGCCAAGAAGAAAAATATGGTCTGGGTCAGCTATTCCTAAGGTGACTAATTTGTCAGAGGTTCATATCAGTGTCATGACTCATAGCCTCAATCCAAGAGGTTGCATTTAAGCTTGTCAAGGTCATTATAAAAGCCTCTTTGACTAGCATTCATTCTAGAGACACAAATGCCTTGACCTTTCACCACATTCAAAGAGATCTGGTTCAGTGGTATGCATGCTGCATCTATGTAACAAAATATTCCTATTACAATTTTTCCTGTAGAGGCTGGTTTCAAATAATAAATCAGGTAACCTAATGACCCTAATATCTAAAGAATCAATAGACGTTCTGGAGTGTTTAATAGAAAACTTCAAAAATGAGGTAGTGGTATGTAAATACTCAACAAATTCATATAAGAGATCCACAGATCCAGTCCATAACATAAAAATATAGTCAAAAAATTTTAATAATTAATAAAATGTGAAAAATAGGAAGAAGTGAAAATAAACTGATTTTCCCATTGAGCAAGTACCATGCCAGCTATCTGCAAAAAATATGTCCTATTAAAAACAAAAACATTATTGTCAAGTACAATCTCAATAAATAAACTCACTAAATCAATTTGTTTGTTACTGTAAGAACTGTGTTCATGTAAATAAGCTTTAACAAAATCTAGACCTTCCAAATTTGGGATCACAGTAAATAATGAAGTTTCATCTAAGGTAACTAACCTACACTCAACAGGCAAATTGTGTTGACTGAAAATGTCATATGAATGTTGAAGAAAGTGCTTCGAGTCTATGAGTACAGTCACTGATGTATTTAAGACAGGCCTCAACTGTTTCTCTATATAAATTGAGAAAGGTTCGGTAAGCCAGACTTTCCCCTGCAACAATAGGGTGGAACGGAGGTTTCAAAGGATGTTTGTGCACCTTAGGTAAGTCTTGTAGAGTAGGTATCATTGGAGAGTCTACCGAGAGGTAATTTGAAAGCTTTACAGCAATATTATGGCTCAACAGGCAATCTTGCACTGTTCTGCATATCTACGAATCATTACTTCAATCTCAGGTAGACTTATACCTACATAAGTGGATGTGTCAGAGAGCATGCTCATCAAGGAAGAGTAATTCCCTGTCCAAAGCAACTATAGAGCCACTTTTGTCAGCTGGTCTAATGATGTTTTTATCTTGTTCAAGTTCAAATAGTGCCTCCTTCTCTAATGTTACCCTAATGATTGGAGAGGAAATGCTTCTGTTAGAGACGTTGTGTGTACATCTCCTTGTGGTAAATGTATCTATTGTGTTTATGTGCATGACAGTAACTTCTTTATACATCCTGATACAGGTATGAGATATGTATTTCACACTATGGCTGATTGTGGCACCCGAAATTTAATTTACCTTGCACATTGTCTATTTTGTAAATCCTTTTATGTAGGAAAAACAAACAGAACTCTGAGGGAAAGGATCAGAGAACATGTTTACAGCATTTGTACACATAGCATGTTGAATACCTTAGCGAAACATATTCAAATGGAAGTTGCTTCACATACGATTAAGTTCACAGTCCTTGAGACTCTTAAAGAGAATCCCAGGCTTGGTGATTTCAATAATATAATAGAGAGAATGGAAATGAGGGGGATTATTAATTTTAGAGCAGACAGAGGATCAGGTTTGAACTCGATGGTTTCCCTTAAACCTGTTTTAAAATCCTACTGCTTAACTAGATGATTTTAGCATTGAGGGGTGTTTCATTCAATATTTTTTTCATGATTCTGGTTATTTTTTGTATCCAATTAACTATTTCACGCCAAAAGAGCTCAGGAAGTTTGCACTGTAACTTTCAATAGTCAGAGCTTAAGCCTTTTGACAGAATCATATTATGTCCTCAGATTTCAAACAAATGTTCATATCTCTGGAATCATAGGGATTATGAAAAAAGTTTAAATGGCAAACTCTTCAGCACAAATTATTTTTATAGTGGTAGTATTTCACAGTAAACACAGTGGGCTGGATTCACGAAGGCTTGCATGGAATCTTAGAGTAGAGTAAGACTCCATGCAGCCATCATGTCCGACGAGCAATCCAGGAACAGCCTGTAGGGGTATGTAAGTGAACTCCTAAAACGTCTCTTACACGGACAGGGCTGGGATATGCAAATTACCTCAACAGCAGGCGAAAGGCATGCAAATGAGGTAGATTTGTGATTCAGGAAACCCGAACCTGTCCGAGTAAGAGCAGTGTTATTTGCAGAAATGTACTCAGTTGACAACTGAGTACCGTTCTGCAAATAGCATAATGGAGCCGTGACAGCTCCAAATAAAGGTTGCATCTAGTGCAGGAAGCATGCCAATGGCCGAATATACGGCCATGTGAAATGTTTCCTGATGCAATATGAAAATAACAATATTTTATTTTTTTTGCCGATTTCCAATGTTTAAGTATAGCGCAGCGCCACGCAAACGAGGTGCACTCTAAAACCCAGAATACTAAAAATTAAAACCCACAAATGTGGATTTTATTGAAATTGTTAATGCACAATGCAAGGGAATGGCAGGCTGAAGACAACATGGCCACAGAGTAGAGGTTGCTAAGGGGGGAAGCTCAGTCTAAGACATGTAACCAAGCATTAGTAGGCAATCCTATGTAAATGAGCGTTAGGATACTGAATCGCAAGTTTACATAGCAAATGAGCACAGTCAGTGGAGTGTAGGAGTAGGATATGGGGAGTAACAGAGTAGAAGATAGGTGACATCACGAGGGGGGTATGTATGAAAGAAGTGAAGCTCATTGGAGCAGAGTGGCATGTGTCAGCTGTCATTCACACATCATGGAAAGAGGTTTGTCAACAGGTAGGCTAGGGAAAGGCAAGAAATGGAAGTTGTATGCCGTGGATAACACCAAAGTTTCTTGCTGAGCGGGTATGTGCGCGTGTGTATAAACCCGAGTAAAACAGAGTGCGCGCGTGTAAGCATGAGTGCACGCGTTTAAGCCGGAGTAAGCATGTATAAGGCTGTGTAAAGAGTTGTAAGTGCGTTTGCGCTGGTGTGCATGCGTTTTAACCCGAATAAGCAAGTTTTAGTACGTGTAAGCATGTGTGTGTGCATGTGAGCTGCTGTGCGCGTGTCTGTGCTTGTGTGCGCGGTGCTCCCCCCCCCTGAGGAAACAGAAAGGAAAAAGGAAGCACAACAATTAGTAGGAAGCTACCAGGGAGTACTAGCAGAGCTAGCAGGTGAAAACAATCAGAATCAGGCAATTATACAGGCAGTACACTAGCCCAGCCCAGCCTAGCACTTAAAACTCTGCAAACAACAGTCCATTATGTTTCACACAACAGACACGGCAGTAAGCTAATAGAAGTGAAAACTGAAAAAGCTTTACTAAGACAAAGAAATGTTAGGGGCTGCCATTGCTGTTATAAGGCGACATATGCAACATGCTGAGGGTGGTGACAATGGAAATGCTGCTGGACAACCCACAGTGAGGAGATGGAGAAGAGTGTACAGGCCCAGGGTAACCTACCAGGGGCTACATGAGCTGGAGATAGTGGAGTGCTATAGAGTGGACAGAGACCTCCTGCAGCAAATTGTTGAGCTGTGCAGGCCACGCCTCACACACAGAATCAATAGAGGGGAACCCATCCCAGTGGAAACCAAGGTATGTGTTGGCCTAAGAATATTAGCAACAGGTACCTTCCAGAGACCAACTGGTGATATGATGGGGATATCACAGGCATCAGCATCCAGGGTACTACACCAGTTCCTGGATACCATGTCAGCACATGTCGGTGATCATGTATATTTCCCCAATTCCCGTGAGGTATTGGCCAGCAATATGCATCTCTTCCAGCAAATAGCGGAATACCCTGAGGTAGTGGGTGCAATAGACTGCACGCACATATGCATCAAAGCACCAGCTGGCGAGTGGGGTAGGGTCTACTTCAACTGCAAGGGCTTCCCCTCCATCAACTGCCAGGTCGTGTGTGATGCCCAGGGCATAATACTGAATGTGTGTGCAGGCCCTGCTACCATGATTCCCATATGTGGCATCTGACAGCAGCTGTACCAGACATTTGTCAATGGGGACATCCCACATGGTCACCTAGTGAGGGATGCTGGCTATGCACTGGAGCCGTGGCTGATGACACCCATCAGAAATGCACACACACCTGAACAGGAATGCCATAATGAGGCACACACACAAACACGTAATGTAATAGAGCATGTGTTTGGGCTGCTCAAATCACGGTTCCGGTGCCTGGACACATCTGGTGGAGCCTTGCAGTACTCACCAACTACATGTACCCAAATTATCATGGTATGTGCTATGCTACATAATATGATTCTGTGAAAACAGCTGCAGCAGGACTAGCATAGGCCTGGGCCAAACAGCCCCCCACCATTGCCAAGGCCATCACAGGCAGAGCGTGACTCGGAGGAGGAACAACCTGAGCCTGCCCCAGTAGGCAGAAGGAGGCGTGCCCAGTATGCTTTGGCCTTGGCAAAGAGGCAACGCATAGCACATACACTGGCTCAGTAGGAACTCTGGAAATGATACCTCTCTCTGACTTGCACATATAGTAAAAGGGATGCCTAAGTTGACACTACCTGCTTTCAAACATGTACAGGGAGTGTAGTATGTGCATCCAAAATAGGCAGCCCTGCAGCACCACCTAAGGCATGATTGCCATGTGTTAAGCAATATAAAGCAGTGCTAAATAGCATTTACCACCATGTAGTATATGCAAACAAAATCGCACACACCAACTAGCACAACTGTGGTCAATGTTCAGTAATATTGGGCAACGTCCAGCAATGTTGGTGAATATTGAGCAATGTCGGACAAGCCTGGTCTAAGTAGGGCATAGCTGAACAAAAGCCAACATGCTCATATTTCCTTAACTGGCCCTTAAGCAGTCTGGTCTGCTCAGTATGAAAATATAAAGCAGTGATGGGCCTCAAACCCAGGACACTGTGCACTATAGCCAAAGTACTGAACCACTAAACCATGACAGTATTGCAGTGGTCAGCCTGTATGAAGGAATGTTGATAAGTCTATGCAAAGTATTTCATGGAAACCCTGCAGGCACAGCATAATCCTTGTCGAGTTATGACACAAAGGTGAGTTCTGCAGTGAGAACAGAACCTGACTTCCAACACACACAGTATAAATGTTAATATCGGTCATGTTCGCACACATCAACAAATGTAGTGGACCTCAGAAAGCAACATACTGAAAGGTCACACTGGGCATGCTCACACACTTGAATAAATGAGACAAATATCAGGCAACAAAACACGGAATGGCAGAACTGGGCATGCTCACACACTTAGGTCATGTCTGAATACAGCAGTGGGCCACGCATATCTGGCAGTTGCATGTGTTAACACAGGAACCTGTCACTATACAGCAATCCACCCTGTGCACACAGTTATATGACAACAGACACATCTATAATATAGTAGAACCCTGTCATAATCAAATATGTTCTGCAGATACTGAAGTTGTTCATAGAAACTGGTAAAACAAAGATGATAAAGACCTGCAAACAGTATCAGCAATAAACATTGTGCATCTTGAACATTAGCATAGGTTCAGAGGTTGATACTAGGCTATCTGCCCTAGGGCATGTACAAGCCTAGCCAGAGTCTGTTTGGCATTCGAAACCCTGTCAGATTACTACACTGTGTGTGTGAATAGTAGGTTACACAAGATAGCCCATGTACGTTTAGGCTAGTGTGCCGCTGTCTAGCAGGGACACAGAAGATATCCCAGGCGTAAACATATGATCACCCATACAGTCATCAAGATGTCTCCTGTAGGTGGTCAGTGGGTGGCTCTGCCTATGTGAAACTGGGATTACATTCTGGAGTGTGTGGAGCCTCTGGGATAAGAATCTGTCCCTCCACAATGTCCTATTAACATTTGTGCTGAGGTATACGTCCCTGGAGTGTGTAGCTCCAAGGGAGTCGGATATCCTGAGGTGGAGCATGTCCAGTAATTCTGGGTTGGGTATATCTGTAAACAACAGGCACACATCATATCTGAGTAGGTGGTAAGCGACTGAATAGAGCTGGAGTTACTGCATCTGAACTGTGCAGGGCATCTGTGTGAGTCCCTAGATCTGCTTGGTGAGGAACTTCCGTGGCCAGTACAGTTGCTGCAGGTGTCAGGTAAGGTACACCCCAAATGTGGCATTGTACCCAAGCATGGATGTGATGAGTATAGGGGCACAATGACCTCACTCAATCTAGATGTGAAACCATATGGGATAAGGTGGCCCACATAGAAGGTGTGTCCAACCACTTTGGCAATGTGAATGTCAAAGGCAACAGTACGAACAAGTCATGTCCCCAAACCTCTAACAACTCCTACCATATGTAATGGAGTACTACCTATGTGGTAATGTGTGGGCATGTTGTTATTCCCAAAGGGGATGACTATGCAACTAATGGCATTTAGCTGTAGGCCATGGCTCAGGCACCAGTCATCCATCTCTGTGAGACCCTGTTTGAGTATGCATGTGGCAGCTGGAGAGTTGATCATGGCACCCAGTTTGCAGTCAAGTGCAAACATGTTCAGCTATATTCCCCCTGTGGTAGCCTGTACATCAGACAAATATATACTGAACAAGAGAGGTCCCAGGACTGAGCCGTGTGGGATGCCACATGTAACTGGTGTATAGTCAGACATGGCACCTGCAATTCTGACCATGTGGGTGCTATCCCTGATCCAGGTATCAATCCATCGTGTGAGGTATGTGTCCATATCTACGCTGGTGAGCCTATGCATAATGGCCCAGTGGGTTATTGTGTTGAAGGGTTTTGCAAGGTTCAGGTGGGCTGTGCAGACAGCCATCCCTATGTCGATGGACCTGTTAGCCATTTAAAGAATACAAACAGGTTCAAGAGGCAAGATCTGCCCACAACAACGCTGAAATGTGTAGGACACAGTGTCTGTAGGTTCCCGATGTCTATGTGTATGAGTCCCATGACAATACGCTCCATAGCTTTGCAGAACAGGCTACTTAGGCTTATAGGGCAATATTGTCTGTGGTCCATTGTGGCACCAACTCTGTGGAGCAGGACCACTGTTGCTGTATGCCATTCCTTGGGTACATATCCTGTGGTAACTCCGATATTGAACAGTGTTGTAATGTGAGGGTTGTGTCTGACATGATGCTTGTGTAAGATGCAGGCTGGGACACCGTCTGGTCACATTGATACTGTGATGTACACTTTGGGGAGGGCAGCACTCACCTGTTACTGTGTGATGTCAGGGAGGTTATACTCTGTTGGGATGGATAGTTGCTCTTTAGGGGGGATGGGTGGGAGACATCTGCACTGAACCTGTTTGCCAGGATGCTGGCAATGCCAGTGGGTTCAGGGTAGGTTTAGTCAGTATGCAGTAACTCACAGCATATCAGTGAGTGTCCACCCAGGTTCCTGACATAACTGAAGAAGGCCGTGTGATAGTCCTACATGTCTGTTGCAATTGTCTGGTCAAAGCAGCCCTTAGAAAAGGTCATGAGTGATTGTAGCTGTCTGCTAGTACAGATCACAGATGCCTTCCCAGTCTGGGATTGTGCTCTATCATGTAGTAGCTTCCTCCTGACATTGTACAGCTTATTAATGGCTGGGGTCTACCAGACAGGTCCCCTGCCATTGGAGTAGTGAGTCCTGTTGTTATTTGGGATAGCACAATCCATGCAGTCCACTTGGTGTCCATAGAATGTGTATGTAAAGGATGCAGCAGTGTGAGCCATATTTGCCACTGTCTCATGGTCTCTGAAGGATACCACCTTGCTTCGGTGAAGTGAGACTTTGGCTCATGAGAAGTTCACCAAGATTACCCAGGATGGGTGTGTGGAGGGTATATGTATGTCCAGTGAGATACATGTATGTTCTGACATTACCAATGAGGAGTATATCGCTGGTGTGGAACATAGAGTCCCCATGTTGGTGATGATCAGGTCCAATATGTATTCCCTCTTGTGGCTGTGCTGACTGGTTGTGCCATAGCATATGAGTCTACAAATTGTAATGACTGTTGGGTGAGGGTGTCGGGGCTTGAGTAGTATCCCCAGTCAATATTTGTGTACATGAAGTCACACAATATAATGGTGTTTGTGGAGACCTTCATATTCTCCATAGTTCCCACGAAAGCCGAGTGTGATTCCTGAGTTTGGGAGTGTGTTCTGTAGCAGGCAACAAACTGAAAGGCAGTATTGCACAATGGTAGTTGTATATGTATGGTCTGTGATGCTTTGTGCAGTGCTACTAACCCGGAGGTGTGTGTATCTGTGATGTATATGGATACTCCCCCTAGTTGTGTTGTCTGTTCCAAGTCTTGTTGTCAGACAGCATGATATGAAACATAACCTAGTAGTGCTGGTGTGCATAAGCGAGCCTGAACAAGGCATCTGTCAGTGCACAGATATCGCTATCCTCCATACTGAGGAGAGTCCTGAGTGGCCGCAATATGAGGTTAACACAACTGTTGTTGAGCAGCATTACCCTTAGTTTCATTTAACCTGTAATGTCTATGGAGGTGGGTTTGTCTTCTGAGCCCTGCTTAAAAAAGGCACTATGGTGGTAGCAAGCGCCTTAGCCAGCATTCCATAGTCCAAGGGTGACAGGTGCAAGCTGTCCATAGTGAAGCTACATGGCATGTTGAGCATGTCACCATAGGCTGACAGACACTGTATCCCCTATGAATTAAACAAATTTGTTAGGCAACTGTTAAATGTGATATGTGTGTCCATATACTGTGACATCATAATTGGTGGGTGTAAGATGCTAGACAAGGTCAGGGTCATACTGGCCTGGGCTACATGATCAGAGTGTTCCTCCATGTATCATGTCATGTGGTCCAGGGAGTAACGTCTGAGGTTATACCCACCAGCATGGACAATGATGGTGCCAGTCCTGTACTTGCTTTGGAGTGACCTGACTGCCTGTGTTATGCGGCAGATCCTGGTACCCAACAGACAGCCCAAAGTGACTATTCCCTTGTTAGGGCTGGTGAGTGGTACGTCAGTGTGTCTGACAATAAGTGTTGCCTATTACAAGTGTATTAGGTGTGTTGTTTAGCCTGAAGGGCAGTGACTGTGTGGCGCACTGACATTGTGAACTATGTGATATGTGAGTATTGTAGTGGGGTAGCAGGTATGTGTGTGTCTGCTTTGGAGGTCTCTGCTGCTTAGGTAGAGTACATTTACAGCATCCGAGTATGTCTATGTGTGATAATGAGGTTTGAGTGCTGTTGCTAGAGGATATGTGAGACTGATATGTGGTGTGTGCGGTTACCTTCACCACCTGATAGACTGTGCCAGTCATGGGTCGAGAGAGTTCAGCACCCTGTATGTCTATATAGGTGCATCTCACACATATATCTGAGTTTGTTGGGAGGAGGAGAGGGTTGTCTGTGTACATGAGGCAGATGTGACATTATGTCAATATCACAATATCCACCAGCTGGACTGAAGAGTACACACGAAACCGACCCCTGGATATGCCAGGATATTATCATGACTTACTCTGTAGCCTGATCACAAAGGATCAGTAGGGTGTTAAGCATGTAAAAGAGTATAACAGGGATTAGTGCTCATGTTCATTGGTGTTTTGTAAAGAGTAGCTGAGAAGGAGTCCAGACTGAATCATGACACCTCCTTCAGCTATGTCATAAATAGCAATGTACACCCATATATGTCCTGAATCAGGGCCAGCTGTACCTGAGTGACAATGCCGACATAATGACAGACAGGCCCATATGTACATACCCATCTCCCACTGACAATAGTCCATATCATCATACCAGGAGATATCACATGTAGAATGGATGAGTAGCTACCCCCACTGCCAAAAACATGGCAGCAAGTGGAATACATTGATTCCCAATATGTGTCATGCACAAACTACAGAACAAACAGATTATGCATCTGAACAGTCAGCTGAGCCTCACCCCCTACACAGGATGTGGAACCGTTGAATGTGTCATAGCTACATATGGCACTCCCCACAAGTGTTGGTGCACAACACACCATGGGAGTTCAAGTCCAGTACACCTATGAAGTCTGATCTACAAGGTCATGGAGTCCATCATGGTTGCAGTCATAAACAGAGCTATTGGAAGCTGACATACACACAACCCTATCACCTGTGGTATGTTCATGTGCAGATCATGGTTCCCAAACATGCTAGACTGTTTGCAAGGCAGCCACCCATGACATACATCAATGAACACATCTACACATGTGTCACATAGACTTTGAATAGCCCTTTATCAACATCCCAGACACATGTAGTATCCACAAAACCAACAAGCTGTGCATAAATATGTGTTGACATATGACGGAATGTCAATGTGTCCACAGATAGATCACACAAGGTAAGGATTCTGAGGTCTTGTTCAAGCTGTTGACACCTGCTGACCCACATGGACCATTCCTGGGATGGCATAAAACAAAGTGTACACACATCACCATGTCCAGTCTGATGATGTCACCATCCTATAAATACAGCAGGAGAAGGGAAACCAGCCAGTAAAGCACATAGCGTGTCATGTTAATGCATCTTTCTCCCTAGTATCATAACATAGTTAGGTAGGGGTTTGAATCCTGCAAACAGTGAGTGTGTGTGTGGGGGTGGGGGGGCGGTGTATATGTGCAATTGTCTTTGAAAGGCATGCCCTTTTTGGAGACTGTGAAAACACACTAAAAGAGGTACATTCCTCTTGGGAAAGACTGATGATGTCACCATCCTACAAATACAGCCGGAGAAGGGAAACTAGATAGTAAAGCAAATAGCGTGCCATGTTAATGTGTCTCTCTCTAGTATCATAACATAGTTAGGTAGGGGTTTGAATCCTGCAAACAGTGAGTGTGTATGTGTGCAGTTTCCTTTGAGAGGTGTCCCCTTTTAAGTAACTGGGAAAACACACTAAAAGAGGTACATTCCTCTTTGGAAAGACTGATGATGTCACCATCCTACAAATACAGCTGGAGAAGGGAAACCACCCAGTAAAGCAGATAGCACGCTGTTACTGCATTGCTCTCTAGTATCATAACATAACTAGGTAGGGGTTTGAATCCTGCAAATGCTGACTGTGTGTGTGTCAATGTGGTGTGGGTTTTGCTTTTACTATAGTATGACATAGTATGATTACAACAGTAAGTGCATTGCACACATCAGGTATCTGTGTGGCAAATATATATGTGTACATGTCCCCTCAATCAGTACATAGGTGTGAAGCCTGCATACTACGTGAATACATTTGTTTCCATTGGCAGGTTGTGCCACAGCTTCTCAGATCGTAGGTCACATATGTATGCATGTGACAAGGCCATCCACTGTCGTGTTCTGTGGCCAAGGTCATCTGTGGCACACACACCCATGACAGTTACTTAAGAGTAGTGTGAGTGAGGGTATATGCCTGGGGTATATGTCAGACATGGTCATACACAACAAAGACTGCCAAGAATGGACAGTCTTTATAGGTGTACGACTGCCTTGTGGATATGCATTCAGGCCTCTAATGTCTTATGTGATACACCTTGGGACTCCACAATACCTATGGATATGTGGATACCAAGGGACACATGACATAACATGAGGCTGTATGCACACATTGGTACCCAACATACATGTTGAGGGCTACCACCTGTGTGGTACTGATGGGATAGTATATATAGTACATGATGATGACTATGCCATAGTCGGCTTACTGCTATACAGCATGTATCAGACAAAAGGTATCTGTCTGTATGATACCCTTGTGTAGGATATGCGTCCCATCCAGGGAATGCATTGTAGGCCAATCCATGCATTTCCAGATTTGGAAGGACACATCCCTAGTGTGTCTGCATGTACCTAAGGGGGCTATATGCCAAACAGGTGTGGTCACAGGAATGGGTGGCGGTCATTACCACTGGTTAGTGTTGTAGTGTAGCACTGGAAGGATCCAATTGTTACTGGGTTCCCTACTACTGTGTGTCATTTGTCAGGACATCATCCAATGATTGCTTATAGTCATGCTGTTGAGGTTGTGTATACTACCAGACTGCAAATCATTGACAGATATTAATGATATCACCCACAGCATAGTGTCAACCCATGTCATATACACGTCTACCCATGTTAATACATAACTGTAGTAGAATGCATACTGGCCATTGAAAGATACTATGAGATGTTAACAATGTGCACGACAGGGTATGCCACACGTCCCATGTGTCCACTATGCACGTATATACAGACAGTGCGCACCCACCATGTTCACAGATGTACACTTGCTAATCTGTACTGCACACATCACACATGTACTGTCCACTCACTGATACATGCTGGCAACACATTACACATCAGCCAAGTGGCACATGGGTGGACAATACATACTCAGACCTAACAGTGGTGTAAACAATGCTACATTGACAATCAGAGCTTTGATGCATAATGTCTGCTCAGATATACCTACAAGGATGTTGTTACACTTCCTTGTTGACAACTTGCTATTATTGCTACACTGCTATAGTGTCACCCTGTGCATCAGCACCATGTTAGCCTGTCCCTCTGTCAATGATGCAGATGACAGGAGGTGACACAGGTATCATCATATGCACAGGGCATTTTGTTGTTTGCCAGAGCCTGACACTGACCCATCCAATCGACATGTGTGTGTGTGTGTGTGTGTGTGTGTGTGTGTGTGTGTGTGTGTGTGTGTGTGTGTGTGTGTGTGTGTGTGTGAGGGACAACAGTACAGCATGGGCCAATGTTGATGTAATGTGTGTGTGTATGTGTGAGCCCTAGTTGTTTGGTTAATGTGTGTGTGTCTGCATGCACACAGCGCCACCATGTGGCTGCCATATACAGTAGTTTGTGGGACAGCCACAGACTGTACCTGCTAGGCTGTACAGATCACTGTCTCCGGCCATGGACACAGTACCTGTGCCTGGCAGGGGTGCTACGGACAGTATCGGGTACCAACCCTGACTGGGTACTGTCATCAGAGGCAGAGGTATGATGACTGGACCCATGTCCCTGCTGGGACTGTCCAGAGCCACATGCACGTGGTCTACTGGGACGGTCAATGTACATGCCAGCCCCAGCATTGCTGGGGCTGGTACTGCCACTACGGGAGCGGCTGTGAACTGTGGGCCATCCGCGACCACTGCCAGCTGTTGCTGTTGCTGGCATGCATCCGCGTTGACGTCACAACTGTCCCGCACAGTCCTGGCTCATGGAAGACATGTTGTGGAGGGCATCTAATGTCTCCCCCCAATGTCTATCAACAACCTCGGTGTAAGTCTGGATAGCACCAGCAAGGTCACGGATGCTGTCATTGATAGCGGTGTAATGTGCCCTCTGCACCCGAAGTCCCTGCCTGGTGTACCGTTCCATACATGCCTGAGCCTGCATTACAGCCCGGAACATACTGGTCGTCGTAAGACCTGTGAGGGCATGCCTGCCAGGGGAAATACGACCAGTGGTGCTCCCCCGAGAACCCCTGGACCTCCACTTATGTGGTACCATTCCAGGTCTACAGCTATGGCTGCTGTGATGGGATGCAAGTGCCATGGGTACCACACTCTCCTGGTCAATGCCAACTGTATGCTATGGCCATTGGTGGTGAGGGATGTATTGACAGTATGAGTGTGCGCATAGATGGAGTTGAACGCTGTGTACTGTTGATTGGCGGACCAACGACAGACCCTGTCAAATCCTCCTGTGCCAAAATATGTGTCATCATCACCACTATTTGTGGCAGTGGCTTCAGGTTGCCTGCTGCTTTCGCCAACCCCTAACTCAGCACCTGTGAGAGGAAGACAGGAAACACACTTTACGGTCTGCACATGCACACATGCACACATGCACACATGCACACATGAACACATGAACACATGCACCCATGCACACATGGACACATGAACACATGCACACATGAACACATGCACGCATGGACACATGCACACATTGACACATGGACACATGCACACATGAACACATGCACACATGCACACATGCACACATGAACACTAATACACACCTCACTACAGCACATAGACACACATACCAGCAATCCAACACATACTCTATAGTGGGTGAAGGTGGTTGTCAGTATCACAAGGTAGACAGTTACCACACACGTGTCAGCATGCAGAATATGTGTTGCACAAGACCATGCAGTGCAAGTGTAGATGCACCTATTAAATGGTAGTATACATGGCTTTGATGCAACTGTGTAGTTGTTCATTGATTGGCTACACCCTGGAACACAATGTGTACATGGACACAACATTGCTGTGCAGGTATTATCAGCTCTGCAATGCCCTGTGCACCATCACTCACAAGTATACATGCCATGGCTGCATGTGTTATCTGTGTGACACATAGATATCCATGTCAGAGTGCAGTGTCTGTGTCCATAGCAGATAATAGTGGGCACGGGTTTAGCACATGCATGCTATGTACACACACAGGATGTGTGGTGCATGTTGACGTGAAGGAATCCCAATGCTCGACATGGCCAGTGTACAGTGGTTATGGTGAGTGTGGGACATATTGCAGATATGTGGGTGTCAGACATGGCATGGCATGCTACATGACTGCAACATTAAACACCACACATACCCAATGTGTGTCAAGTGACCTATACACCCACTAGCATTCCAGGACATATATGTGACACTTTGTGTGGATGGTGACTGCTGTGTATATTATGTATACTGGCATATGTAAGCACACAGACAACATGCTATGCATATTGTGTATAGGTGCATATGTTTGCACACACACAACACTGAGGTGCAAATCAATGATTGCTATGAGTAGTACTGTGGTCACTGTAATTGGATGGGGTGTAGTACCCTGTGCCATCATCAACATGCATCTTGTGGTCACTCACAGCTACTTATGTGTGCAAGACCACCGCCTAGCATGCTGTACCTGAACTGCAGTGCCGTGGCTACGTTCACAATTACACAGCCACCTTGTACATGGGTGTGTGAGGTGCCCAATAGGGAGCATTGCCTAACATGACTGTGTTATGTGTTGCAGAGTGTTGCACAGCCCCATGATAGACCTCTACCCCTGAGGTTCATCATGTGTGTGTGCATGACATGTGGGATACTGAAGTGTGACCTTACAGCGGGTGTGTGGTAATGCCAAATGTAGCATGTTTTCGTGTACTGCGTATGATAAACGTGTTTTGTTGTGTACAGCTGTAGCAACTATGCATATCCAATGTGCAGTACAGTGTTGCCACAATTGTGTCTGCTGCACTGTGCATTGCATGTGATTGAGGCAGCTACTGACTTTACTGAGATGATTGATGTCTCACAGCAAACATGCACAGCATGCATTATGCATAGGTGTGTTACGTGTACATGGCCTACACCTCACCTATGACATGCACATTTCATTACCAATATTAAAGTGTTAACACACTCACCAGCATGTATTGTCTGCCCTGCTGTCACACCAGAGGGACCTAGAAGAATATGACACAGTTTGTCAGTGGCCACAACTGTGGCATTGCTACTGTCAGTGTGCTAAACGACAGTGGAACAACAGTCAACAGTCACAGGTGTATGGATACTATTCCAAATATTAGTATTGCACACGTTAGGCAGCACAACTGCTAAACAAACAGTACACATCTCACATATGCATATACTAACAATACAGCTAACGGTAGTCTACAGCTAGAGCGTATTACCTGCACACTCCATGTCATCCTGCTGGGTGGCTCCGGCCTCCATGAATACACATGTGTGATGCTGTTGCTGCTGTAGGCCAGGAGCCACCATGCTTAGGAGCATCTCCTCCACTCTGGTGAGGGGGGGATGTCTGGCCGCCCCAGCACCTGTGGCAAGCTGTTGCCTATGGATATCAGATGCACGCCACTGGACATGTCTAATTAAATCACTGCAGTGATGGCATACCTGCTCATATGTCCGGTTATGCGTGCCTATGTCATTTACCCGGTGAACAAGGTCTTGCCACAGTGCAGTACGGTCATGCTGGTGCTGGCTGGCCCTGGAAAAAAGCAGGTTATAGTGCTGCACCAGGCTGTTCAGAATTTCCTGCTCCTCCGTCGCTGAATACGATGGATTATGTTGATGAGCCATAACCCTGGAAGACAATTAAACGATATGTGTGAGCATGTCATGTGGCACACTTAACATTATGAAGTACAGATATCACTTAACTGCCATATATAGCATCTATCTGTCTATCAGAGGATACACACATTCAATACCAGATATCAGTGCTCAGCCCACAACTGGCTGACAGTGCCTGCAACACTCCATATAACACACCAGTATACACCAGTAGTTGGCACACTGTTTGGGATACAATGCACAACCTCGCCCCGGGGCTATATATCAAGCTAATGCATGAAGAAATATGTCATCCAATGCAATGAATGTCATGTACATTTACAGTATTACCGGTAAACCACCCTAGTCTTTGATGCCATACCCCTACCTAACATATATGCATGGTTGTTAATATAGCTGGCATACTGCTGTAACAGAATATACATGTTGCTAGGTACACACACATACCCTGTAACACACATGTCATTGCGGGCATGGTACAGGCATCATTAAACACACATCAGACATACATACAACACACAGATGTATGCCAACACAGATGAGCATTACCTGTGTACCTTATAGTACTGTGTGCCCCTACTTACAGATACTTATGCCTGTGGTATGTAATCTGTGCTGACTACAGGAAACACACAAGACAGTGTTACCAGGGACTGTGAACATACACCATACTGTGCTGTTTAGGCCTACAGCTTCAGGTAGTACAACAGTTCATATGTGAGCTGGAGTCACCAGCAGTACCACTTACTGAGCATACATGTATTGCTTCAGCCTACATTGGGACACCACAGTCGTACACAAGGAACTACGTCACAACATATGCCATCCTACTATGTCTGCATCCCAATAACTGACACATCTTTCTCCGGCCTCACACCTAGGACACAAACTACCATGACAGACACAACCTCACACTAAGCTATCACACCTTTACAAACCTTGCACACAGTCACTGTCACACTCATTCCACCTCACATAGCAGGTATTGCACTGAGTACATGTGTGTGTGCATTGTGTCATAGGTAGGTAATACGCTATTGGCCCTAGGGCCTATAGCAGCCTAGCCATATGCTACCCTGGCCTTTGACACACATGTAATGTGATTTCACTTGCTCCTGTCAATCGGATACACAGAGGTGACTCCCAGGGCATATTACCTATCTCCAAAACAATCATCAGGGGTATGTATGACATCTGCTAATGAGTACCTTGTTTGTTCATGCTGGGTGGTTTAGTCCAGAGTATGGCATATTTGTGGATAGGAACCTGTACCTCCAGCATGTGCTGTTTAGTGAGGTGACAAGGATTAGGGCCCTAGGTCATGTAGCCCGGAGAGATTGTGAAGTGTTGTCATGGTGGTTGGCCGACTGCTATGGGTGTGACATACCTCTGTATGTCCGGCAGTGGTAACCTCTGGGTGGGCGGTATGCAACGCACTCTAGCTGTGGTTTGTGAGTCAGTCTGCATAGGGCATGTGTTTGAGGGCAGTATTACTCTTTGTTAGGTATGTCTGTGACCTTTCCACTTTCTGTAGTTGTCATGTGAGGTACATACCACATGGGGCATTGTGATGAGTAGAGGGTAACACCAACCTATATTTCCCTAGATGACACACCTTTTGTGATGACATGTACCATGTAGACAGATTACATTACTACTGTTGTCACTGTGATTATCAAAGGGGAGCCTACTGCCACCTGTGTCCCGTGTACCCTTCTGACACCATCAGTGTTAGGCAGGCTACCACCTATGTGGCAGTTACTGTGTAAGGTGTTTTGGAATGGGGTATGGCACTGCGGTATCAACACTGGTGTTCAGTCCATGCCTTGGACAACAGGCACCTGTTGCAGTAATATGACCCTGTGTCTCCCTCACTCTCTCTCATATATATATATATATATATATATATATATATATATATATATATATATATATATATATATACATACATACATATATACATATCTATCCATATTTATCCGTATCTATCCATATCTCTCCATAGCTATCCATATCTATACATATCTATACATATCTATACATATCCATACATATCCATACATATCTATATATATCTATATATATCTATATATATCCATATATATCTATATATATCTATATGTATCCATATATATCGATATATATCTATATTTATCCATATATATCCATATATATCTAAATATATCCATATATATATCTATATATCTATACACACATATATATGTATATATACATGTTTATATACACATACATGTAAACATTTATTGCTGTACATATAGCTGCACATATAGGCACATATACTGCCCACCTTTCAAGGTGGGGATGTCAATTATGCAACAGTTGTGAGACATACAGTTATGTAATACTATTGCACAATGTTGTGCGGAATGCATTCTGCTGTCCTCAGGCCATATATCTGTTGCAGGCCTCACTGCCTGTAGCTCAGTCCCACAGCATTAAACACCACATGACATATACTGGCACTGCTTGCTTTCTGCAATGCCACACATTACAACCTACATACATATGTGCACATAGCAGCCTTCACTACTGTTTCATCTAATAAAGACTCTTTACTGAAGATATTCCGTGGCTGGTGGTCTCTGCTGTGGTCTACACTTCTTCTTGGTTGGTGTTTCACTTTGTTTCCTGTATAGCCTTCAACAACATACTTATGTCCAGCCTTCACTAACAGTTGCAGTATGTCCCTTGCCCTATGCAAATGTGCATGTACATATAGATACGGACTGCTGCCACATATGGATGATTCACAGTATGCAGAGTACCCTTCAGACACATCTTTCGGATGTCAGCAAATACATATCTGTTACATACTTTACCTTTGTATTCCTCACCTCCATCTGTTGTAGGTGTTGTTTTTTTATTTTTTTTTTTTTTTTTTTTTGGTTTTGTTTCCTCTGTGTGTTGCTGTTTGTTTTCAGCATCTGTCTCCTTCTGCCTGTTTGTGTTTGTCTGTCTCTGTCTGTCTCTCTTGCTCATGCTCTCTCTCTATCTCCCAGTTGTTGCAATGATATTATTGCTTGTGTGGACAGCAGATACAGGCTTCTTTTCTAGGTATCTGCACATGTGCATGTGATGGCCTCTGCACCAATTAGTGCCCACCATTTAGTAATTGCATGCAGACTGCTGTGTGGTAATTGCAGTTCTCACTGTGATTTCAGGACACTGTTATAAAATGATAGGTTAGGTAGGTGTAGCACTTTCAGTTTTGCAAGGTGGGGCCCATGCTTGTTTGCTGTGGACACTGTTGTCTCAGTCAGAAGGTTGGTATATGTCTCATATCTGAAGCTGGGTTGTAGCCAGTGAAATGCATGTTGTACTGAAACCTGACTGATGCTTCTTCCAGTACACTCTTCTCAGTGTGTAGGTTTACTCACACCTCCTAATGCTGACACTGGATATATGGGAGTATGTACTTTCTTTTTGAATTAGTGAATTAACTGGCATACAACAGTAGTTATTGCAATGTATTCCTATGGCTTTCCTATTTTCCCTTTACATTCACTCATTGTAATGCATGTTATATTTCTTTCAGCACCAAGTTACTGTATATCTGCTGTGGTGTAGTGGTACTTCATGCAGACTGGTGAGTCCAAGGTCCTGGGTTCGAGACTGACAAGGTTTTTTATTTTGCTGCTGAGCAGTACAAGGGCCTTGTCATACAGAGTGACTAAGGCACTTTTAAGCAGTTTTAAGTGGGTTTGCGCGGGTTTGCGTGATGCTTAGCGATGCTAAGCTAAGCTTAGCTTAGCTTATTTTATTTTAGCAATACTAAGCCAAACTTAGCTTAGCTTATCATATCTTAGCAATGCTAAGCTAAGCGCACACATGAGCATACTGGTGCAAACCCGCTTACTACTGTTTATAAGTGCTCACTCCCGCTAACCCCTGCGCTCATTTCTTTGACAGAAAAGTAAATGGGGAATCAGGAATGTGGTGATAAAGGGTGCACAAAGAGGGGAAGACAGTAGGGTAACCAGCTTGGGATGTACAGGATGGGTGTGGAGAGGGTCCATAGCTGCCCATTTCTTTACCAGCAACAGCTGTGCATATGCAATACATTAGGAGGGATATTTGAAACCTTCCACCCCTGAGAGAGGGGTGAGGACAACTAAGTGTGTTGTACTACCAATTATGAATATCAGGCACATGCACTGTTTCTGAACTACTACACTGTCATTAGTACGTTACTCACTTCTGAACAGTTTTTGGTTTGTTTGTGTTGACATTAGCACAGTCTGCTCAGGAAAACTGGACATATTTCAGTACTGTGTATGCCTACCTACACCCTTGGTTTTGCCTGACTACACGGGTATATAGTACCTTTGGGTAGGGGTGCAGAAGTGCAGAGTGCATTATTTATTATCGTGTGATGTTTATCTTACTGAACATGCAGAGTTGCTGCGTACCTGTAAGTCTATAAAGGCTAGTTTTCTGTCTGAGTAGTTCCCACCTGTGGACATATCCAGATGGTAGACAGAGGTCAGCCTAGTATTCTTTGACTGTGCACCACAGCAGTCTTTTCAGCACCTAAACAATGGCATTGTCACAGGTGGTTGGTAGCAGTACATGGCTACATCCTTTGATATTTCTGTGTTGTACTTCTACATAAGGGCATGTTTGTGGGATTCATTCTACAGCTATTTGCAGAGTGTGTAACAGCAGACAAGCTGATATGCCTGTGTGTTTCTGACTCTTCCAGGCCTCAGATACTCTCACGTATATATTTGAACAGCCTCAGGGAAAGGTACATATAACTGGGATACACCTGTGATATATTTCAGACATTTTGCAGTTCAGACTTTGGGGGATTCAGAGCATATGCATTACTACACCTTTTCTGACGTGCAAGCAGTGTCTAATCTCACTTACTGACATTTGTCATTAAGTGAGATTCCCCACCTTTCTGCCTACTGTTAGTACATTTCACAGGGAGTCAGAGGGGCACAGCTAACATTTGTTTACAAATCAGGGTCATCACTGTAGAGCAGTCACTGTTGGGAGGTCTGGCCTGTGACCTATGCAAATATGCCAGTGTTTATCCTGCTCTGATACTGTGTGGGGTTTGTAAGGTGCTACTGTAACATTATTCCCTTCTAGCATGGCTGATTCTCTTTTCACAGTCATGTCATGCAATTCCACAACACCTGCTGGTTAAGGCCCACAGAACCAGATTTGTGTTATGCCATTCCTATTTTCCCTTTACATTCACTCATGGTAATGCATGATATACTGCTTTCAGCACTAAGTTATTGTATATCTGTTGTGGTGTAGTGGTACTTCATGCAGACTGGTGAGTCCAAGGTGCCGGGTTCGAGACTGACAAGGGTATTTTATTTTGCTGCTGAGCAGTACAAGGGCCTTGTCATACAGAGTGACTAAGGCACTTTTAAGCAGTTGTAAGCGGGTTTGCGTGGGTTTGCGTGGCGCTTAGCAATGCTTAGCTAAGTGCACACAAGCTCACACTCACGGACCCTCGCTAACTATTGCTTAAAAGTGCTTACTCCCGCTAACCCCCGCGCTAATTTCTTTTAAAGAAAAGAAAATGGGGAGATAGGAAAGTGGTGAAAAAGGGGGCATAAAGAGGGAAAGACAGTAGGGAAACCAGCTCGGGATGTGCAGGATGGGTGTAGGGAGGGTCCATAGCTGCCCATTTCTTTACCAGCAACTGCTGTGCATATGTTTGAATTTTGGTGTGAAATTTGAAACCTTCCACCCCTGAGAGAGGGGTGAGGACAACAAAATATGTTGTACTGCCAATTAGAATTATCAGTTTACATGTCCAGCGGACATGTGTGTGAATTGGGCAGCTATGTATGGGGCGTAATTTTTTTGTGGGAACAGATTGCCCTTTTTTTTTTTTCAGGTGAAAGTGGAATGTGACGTAGAGGAAGTAGGTATATTTGGGGAGGTAGGTTGGGGAGGTAAACAGACAAGACAAACAAGACACATACAGGGGAAGAGTTTGACACATGTGGTGGGTGAACACAATTGATGGGGAAGGATGTTTGGAAATCGCAAGCCCATGAGCCCACAGATGGTAACAGTGGAACTGAGATCCCCACCCATGGGCAGTCACCACTGCACCTTCACAGCCCTGAGGGTGGCTGTGCTGAGGGCTGTGTAGGACGGGCAGGCTCACCCGAGAGACGTGCCACTCTTGCCTCGAGCTGGCATAGGGGATCAGCGACTGAATGCTGTATCTCCCTAGCACCACAGCCCGGACCCTAGCAAGGGTGACAAGTGGCCCTCCTCCGCCCACGGTTGCACTGGGGGGATGAGCCCCATCCCCTGCAGCACTTCCACTCGAAGGTGGCACAGGACCAATGGAGGAGGGGAGCTCGGGCTGGACACCAGAGCGGCTGGTGCCAGGTGCACTCGCCAACTGAGGAGGGACAGGTGGGTCCATTGGGACCGGCCTTCCCATACGTTCTGTCATTAGGTGTGTTTAATTACAACATAAACAACAGCATTCCAGATTAGTTGTAACAGCATGCAGTAATATTCCCATTAACCCAACACACCAAGGTTCCAACAGTTGAACAGCAAGCATAACACATGCATATATTGAACGACAGTGGATATTCCAACAGCATGCAGGGATGTTTGGTAGCAACAGGCCACCATGAACGTGGTGTTTGAACAGGGCACATACATCAACATCAATGCAAATATTTATAAGACAATAGGACATATGTTCCAACAAATATTTGAGGTTACACATACCCACTGAGGTGTGGAATTGCATGGTTTATACACATATGGTAGGGTGTAGAAAAAACCTCGGTTAACATCTTATAATGACCTTTTAGTCTACACTACATTCCCAGTGACTGCAAGTGTATATCCCCTACCTGTATTATTACACTTGCCACCATACATTAGGTTGTGTCATGGGTTTGGCTACTTCAATATATGCCTGACCTATATCTGACATACTAACTGTCCAGGATGCAGATGTTACTGCTACATATTTCTTGTTTGCATTTATATTTCTTTATCTACATATCTGGGATGTTTTCACATGACATTTTCACTTCGATTTGTACAGAACCCTGCATTTCTTGACACATTTCTTGACACACACTCACATTTCTGGTGAATAATTACATGCTACATGTGTGCTAGGTTTACTTATTCATGCCAGCCAGTAACTGACTATTGTGGACTGTATATATGTTTCACAGCTACTAGCACTTCCATCACCCACTTTATATGGGACTGCATAACTCTGGGTTGCCAGCACATTTTCAAACAGTACTGTTTGTATAATGCAAGGGTACAACGACATTTCAGACTCTGTGACACAGACACACTCTGGGTTTTAGACCTTTATTAATGACATTGCATACTTTTCCACAGGCTCACTCCTTTATTTGTTTTAACGGTGTTTATGGCAGACATGTTCAAGACATATTATACCTTTATTAATAGGTTAGAACAATCTTTTTTCAGGCTCACTCACTTATGTTATATGACAGTGCCTGCAGAGATATTATTCCAGATATATGTTACCTTTCTTAATGGGTTACTACACCCTTTTTCTGCCTCTATGACGTTTTTATCTGACAGTACATGCAGCGGACTTATTCAGGCAATTCTATGGCTGTTTTATTGGACTACAACATTTTCTTTCATGCTCTCTCCCATATTTTATATAACAATACATGTGGAATAATCACTAACCTGCCTGGTGGTGCAGCCTTAGCAGCCTATCAGCATAGGCTTGCTGATTCGTAGCATGGTCACCTGCAGCTGTAAAGTAAATGAAGGGATATTGAGACATACCTATCTGTTATACATACTCCATTATCAATTCTTACATACTGCATTCCATGGCTACATACTCAGTTGTGGGGCATTCTGCATCCCACGGGCCTCCTGTATCCACTGGTTCAGGTGATCCTGCTTTCATCTCTTCAGGTCTGCATGGTGGTGACGGACCTACTCACCAGTCCGAGGAATGCCTGTGGCACTGGTGAGGTCACGAGCTAACCGGTTTCAAGCCTCTGCCTTGTACTCCGTCCCTTGGAACTTACCCTGCAGGAGTCTTGACTCGTGATGGTGGACAAGGAGCCAAACCATGTATTTGGACTCCTCGATGCCCCAACGTTGCACTCGGAAGCGTGAACCCTCTCCTGCACCTGCCATTCTGACTGCAAATGTGAGCTACAATCAGTTATGGCGAGTATTCTCGCCTATGGGGCTTAAATATGCCACATTTCCCGCACTTTTTTGTTATTGGCCATTTTGTAAAATTCTCGGCTGACTGCAGACCTGCTTAGTAATGGTTAAACTACCATTTGTAAGTTTATGAATGTTAATAGTGGCAGCATCCCCTATGTTGTCATGGCTTAGTGGTTCTGTACTTTGATTATGATGCACAGGGTCCTGGGTTCGAACCTTGTCATTCTTTATTTTAATACTGTCTAGACAGGTTAGGGGGTGTGGCTGTGTTTAAGCAACTTAGCTCTACGTTGCTCCATGGTGCCCTATGGTGCCCTGGTTGGCGCGGCGCGCACGTCCGAGCAAACACATTGCGCTGGGTAAAGCGCTTTTAAACTTTGGCCAACTCTATTGCGCTGGGTAAAGCGCTATTAAACTATGGGCAACTCTGTTTAGCTGGATAAAGCACTATTAGACTATGGGCACTTCTGTTTAGCTGGGTAAAGCGCTATTAAACTATGGGCACCTGTGTTTAGCTGTGTAAAGCATTGCTTAACAGCAGGCTATTATATATCTGGGTCCTTTAAAAATATTTAGTTTGTTCACTGATACATTGGCCATGTCACTGCTTTTAATAAAATTTTAATCATATATGTGTGGTATTATTTCAAATACTGACTTAAAACATAAATAAGAAGGGGAGTGGTGGGACTCAAACCGTGAATACCTTCTCTTTGTGCATACGCTCTACCATTACACTACTGCAATTTGGTGTGATTTGCATAAACATTCTTTCTTATGCTCTTCCATGTCAAAATTGCTAACTCTAGCTAAGCAATGGGCACACCCGCGCACACACGTGCAAATATGGGCAGCTATATCATGGATTTAGAAAAAATATATATAATTATTTACTTTATATTAGTGTGATGGGGGTTTACAGTGTCAGGGAGTGTGGTGTTGGGTGCAAGTACATTTGAGCAAACTCGCTCTTGTGTGTTGACATTATGCTTTTTAAAACCTTGCAGGGGCGTGCACATTTAGACTGCTCGGCAGTCAGACACACCCCCTGCTTTCCTACTCAGTCCGTGTAAGAGTTAAGGTTGAGTCAGCATGCCCTCATGAATATTCATGGCATGCTGACATCAAACCGTTCAACTGCAGCCTCCGAGTAAGACTTATTAAGTCTTACACAGAGGATTAGTGAATCCGGGGGAGTAACTATTACATTTCTCATATTTTGTAAACAACTTACAATAGCTCAGCAACCACTCAAGTGACACACATACTGTCAACAGCTTTTTATTCATCTATCTGAGCACTTTCATATGAGGTGAAGGAGTTGTGCCTCTGTTACTTGTTTGTTGAGATATTTAGAAAAATGTGAAAATTATACCTGTATAAATTGATATCAAATAAACAACAGCTAATATCTATTTATCTGCACTAGACAGAGATCAAATATTAATACAGTTGAGGTTGGTACTGTGTAAGCGTTAAGGTGAAATCTTTTAAAAGCAGAGAACGCATTTACAGCATTTGTACACATATCACCTTGAATGACTTAACAAAACATATTGAAATGGAAGGTGCTTTGCATATGTTTAAGTTGAGACACTTCAAGAGAATCCTAGGCTTGATTATTTCAATAACATAATGGGGAAAATGGAACTGAGGTGGATTACTAAATTTAGAGCAGACGGGGAGGTTAGGATTCAGCAGGATGGTTTCCCTTAAACCAGTTTTAAAATCCCGTAGTTTAACTACATGACTTTAGCAGTGAGTGTTTTTTCATTCAATAGTTTTTCCATAATTCTGGTTGATTTTTTTGTATCCAATCAAGAGGTTCATTGTGGTTCTTTTTGATTGGATAGAACACTTAAAATGTATATTTTGATTTGATGTTAGATTTACTCATTTTAATATGGTTTAGTGATTT